>NW_016804657.1:1744415-1750129 GCF_001698545.2 Rhinopithecus bieti
AAAAAAAAAAAAAAAAAAAAAAAAAAAAACCAGGTGCTTTATGTGTCATATTCTAGCATGTTTTCACCATAATACCACAGGTTATTTTGGATTTTGTTGGTTCCAAAGTCCTTCCTCAGAAATTCACCTTTCCCCTATCCAGTGTACTTCTAACCAGGTGAACAGTGTTGGTGTTACCCTCTCCCAATTCCAACCTCAGCAATGGGTACCTTATTTCAGTCCAGAAAAATTGTAGAACTTCATTCCCCTAGAAACAATGATGACACCAGGAGTCATGCATGACTCCCATGAGGCCATTAGAGTCATTCTTTCTTTTTTTTTTTTTTTTTTTGGCGGTGAAATTTTTCTCTTGTTGCCTCAGGCTGGAGTGCAATGGTGTGATCTCAGCTTACTGCAACCTCTGCCTTCGGGTTCAAGCAATTCTCCTGCCTCTGCCTCCTGAGTAGCTGGGATTACAGGTGCCGCCACCACGCCTGGCTAATTTTTTGTAATTTCAGTAGAGACAGGGTTTCGCCATTTTCGTCAGGCTGGTCCTGAACTCCTGATCTCAGGTGATCCAACTGCTTCGGCCTCCCAAAGTGTTGGGATTACGGGCCTGAGCCACTGTGCCCGGCCTAGAGTCATTCTTGTGATCGAAATATAATTATTAGGTGAAACAAGTATTTTCACTGGAAAAATACAAGCTTGGGGATTTCAGTGGTGATTGTTTTGACCAGATGAAGATTAGCTGCAGAATAATATCAAATAAAAGCTGGCAGAGATGTTCGCGTATGCATGTGTGTGCGTTTGTGCATATGTGTGTTGTGGGGGGCGGGGGGGAAGAGAGAGAGTGCATGAGCACAAGACTGTGATCTAGGCCCACCTGCATAAGGAGAACTAATACATGCCCTTGTTGCTTGAGCTTCTTTGAGTGTTTGCCACTTGCAAATTTTTCTAAGTCCTGATGAATAGGCTAAAATCATCCCAACTTTTTCTATGAAAAGATTGATATTCAGAGAGATTAAATAATACAACTAATGTCACACAGCCAGCAATTGCTGAGCTAGGATTTGAATCCAAGTGAGCCTGACTCCAAAGTCCATGCTTTTGCTACAACGTCATGCTTCTGCCACATTTGATGCTAAGGAAACTAAGCCTTAACGTGAGGGACCCAACTTGTCCCAGGTTCTCCCAACTCTTGGGTTAACTGGCATTTGTCGGGTCTTTATAGAGTAGATGTGGGGAAAGGGCATATACCTCACAGAAGAAGGGAAATGTGCATGTTCAAGTTCTATTCCTTGGCCATGATGAACTATGCTTGTGGGCGTAATTATCAATCATCCAGCTCTACTGACCACCACGGAGTAGGTGCAGTGGGGCTAACTAATGGATAGACATCTGTTTATGCCCTCTGTGATCTTTCAGCCTAATAAATATTAGTATCTTACTTTACATTTGCATTCTGTACACATAGGTCTATTCCACTTGTCTTTTATGAAATCTTCGTGATATACCTTGGGCAGTGAGAGGAAGTGTAGAAAAGTGGTTGAGAGCATGCACTCAGACACCAGACAGCTCTGATTTGCATACTGGCTCTGCCACTTACTTATGTGACCTCTGACAAGCCATGGTTGTGCATCCCTTAAATATGGAGATATGTTCCGAGAAAGGCATTGTTAGGTAATTCTGTTATTGCGCAAATATCATAGAGTGTACTTACACAAACCTAGAAGGTATGGCCTACTACACACCTAGGGTATATGGTATTGCTTCTGGACTATACATCTACACAACCTGTTACTTTACTGAATACTGTGGCAGATTATAACACAATGGTAAGTATTTGTGTATCTAAACATAGAAAAGGTATGGTAAATGCACAATATTATACTCTTATGGGACCACCATCATATATGCAGTTCATTGTTGACCAAAATGTCTTATGCGGCACATGACTGAACTTAACAACTTCTGTGCTTGTTTCATTGTTGGCAAAATGGGGATAACAGGTAGTGACTATGTCGTAAGGTATTATATACATTAAATAAAGTACAATATGTAAATTGCCCAGTCTGGTGTCTAGTGCCTGGTAAGTGTCATATTATTTTTGCTATTATTAACTATGAGGGGTGGTGCCAGAGGCAGCTAGTTATCCACTGCCCTGGTTTGAGTTTGCCTGAAAACAGAATCTGACTTGTGAGTAGGTAGTTTAATTGCAAGGTGATCCTAGGACGCAGGAGTAAAAGAGTGTGGAGAGTGAGATGGGAAGGAAATGAGAAATTCTAAGGCAGGGGAAGGTGTTCAGCTAGCCTGAGATGGAGATTAGGACAGACACTGGCAAACATTGCACAGAGGCAGCTTAGTTCATGTGTGCCTCAGCTAAACCCTCAACACTTTCTGGAGAAACCATAAAGAGTTCATATAATGTTAGGTTTTGAAAAGTCCCCATAAAGTATACGAGACCCTTTTGTAAAGTTAAAACAACTGAAATAAAGATATATACTCTTTGGAAATTCGCCTACCACAATCAAATTTATATCCCAAGAAATTAAGATGATGATAAACTCAGGATGGAAGATGTGTTTACTTAGATGGGGTGGACATTGAAACTAAATGGTGAAGGATCTATTTGGTTAGATATAGTTACATGTGGGACAACTGAGACACAGACAACCAGAACAGAATAGAGTCCAGAAATAGACTCATTATGGATATTTTATCTATAACCAAGGTGGCACTGAAAAGCAATGGGGTAAAAAAGGATAGTATTTTCAATGAATGGTGCTGGGTAATTAAATAACCACATGGAAAATGACTACTTCATATTCATGCAAAAAAAAAAAAAAACAATTCTAGTTTGATATTAGATTTAATTGTGAAAGATAAAACAGTAGTGCTATTAGAAAATAACATTTAAAAATTGTCATAGCCTTAGCAAGAAAGATTTCTTAAACAGGACACAAAAATAACTCATTAACCATGAAGGAAATAACTTACAAGTGGAACACTTTAAAATTATGAATTTCTGTTTATCTAAAGGCATCATTGAAAGGGTTAAAGAGTTGGAGATGATATTTGTAATCTACCGAGCATTGTCAGTATATTATTTCTCAGTTCCAGATTCATTCATTCTCTATTGCCTGCTCTGCAAATATGGTACTGGACCTTTTAAATAGCTTTCCTTTACCAGCTGGCATGATTTTAGGCTCTGTCAGTACAGGATGCTAGAGAAACACTGCAGGAGAAAAGGGGTTTTCCGTTCGTTCCTGGCTCTGGCATGCTCTCTCAGCAGACTCCAGCAGCATGCAGCTGCTGTAGCACCCAGCTCTGCATCTGAACAGAAAGTGTGAAAAAGGAGAAAACAATCACTCCCAGTCAATGTGATGGGTTAAGGCTGCAGAAACCTTGCCTGGGGCCAGAAGCAGAAACAAATGAGCAGTCTGAGACTAGATGAGATCCACATCACACAGGGCCCAGATACTGGTCCAAGTTGATCCACCTGAACAAAGGGAGGACTGAGCAGGAAACACAGGACTTGCCCTGGGGTGATGCACATCTAGGGCCACTGAGGAAGCATGGTCAGATGACCATGATCCTTTAAACAAGAATTAGAAAATGTCTTTCAGTCAGCAGATCCGACAAATGGGAAAACATGAATGGAAATACACATAAAAGGACAATGATTTGAAAAAATGATTTTGAAATAAGTATATATTAACCTTCCAAGATATAAGGTAGAAATAGCACCCACAAAGAAGAAAAGGAGGTTATGAAACTAGTGAGGGCAATTATGAAGCAAAAACAGTCTATAAAATAAAACCTTGGAAATTAAAATATAATAAACAAAAAAAAGTAAAACTCAAAAGAGGGTTAAATATGCCCAATAAGTGCAAGAAAAGATATTCAACATCATTAACGATCATGGAAATGAAAATCTAAACCATGAAGTGGTACCATGTCACACCTACTAACTTAGGTGACTATAATAAAAAATAGAAAATGAGTGTTGGCAGGATGTAGAGAAATTGGAACTGTCATACATTGTGATGGGAATGTAAAATAGTACATCTGCTGTGGAAAACAGTGTGATGATTCCTCAAAACATTAAGGTTTGCTGCTATGGAATGAAGAAAAAGTAAGTCGGGGTAAGGAACATCAAGAGTGTGGGGGCAGGGAGCGTGCAGTTTGCAGTATTCAACGGGGTGATGGGCTGAAGCCTTGTTGAAAAAGTAATTATTAAATAAAAGACAGAATGGAGGTAATGAGCTACGGAACATCGGGGAAAAGAGTGTTCTGGGCCAGGAGAACAGTTCATGCAAAGGTCCTGAGGCAGAAGCGTGTCTAGGTGTTCAAGAAACAACAAGGAGATGGACAGAACTGCAGCACGGTGTGAGGAGAGAGGCCTGATCCTGGAGAGTCTCCTAGGCCATTGTAAACACTTTGTCTTTCATCCTGAGTGAAATCAGGAGCCATTGCAAAGGAACATTATGAGACTAAAGTGTGGCTGCTGGGTTGGGAATAGAGCACAGGGGACAAGGTTTAAAGCAGAGAAGTCAAGAAGGCTATCTTAGTAACCCAGGTGAGAGATGTCTCAGGCCAGTGTAGCAATGGACATGGTAAGATTTGTTCAATACTAACCCTATCTTGAAGGAAAGGTCTTCTTTGTTCCAGAATTCAATCCATGACCATATATTGCATTTAGACATCATATCTCCTTAGTCTCCTCCAACTTGGAACAATTCCTATCTTTAATGGCCTGGACACATTTGAAGAGGACTGGCCAGTTGTCTTTTTAGAACGTTTCTCAATTTGGGTATGTCTGATGTTTTTCTATGTTTGAATTCAAGTTGTGTATTTTTGAAAAGAATAACACAGAACTGATATTTTGTCTTTCTCAGTACATCAGGTGTTACATAATGTTGACATGTCTCATTGTTGATGAGAAAGTAATGTCAACTTTGATCATTTGGTTTAAATGGTGTCTGCCATGCTTCATTATAAAGTTATATTTTCCCTTTATAATTAATATCTTGCAGCAGAATATTTTGAGACTGTGCAAATATCCTGTTTCTTACCATATTTTTATACAATAATTTTAACATCCCATGATATTTCTTGTCTCTAACGATTATTACTGTGTAGTGTTTGCCAAATCATGATTTTCTGTTTCTACCACTTTTACATTTATTAACTGGCATCCTATTGTAAGGAAGAGCTGTCCCTTCTTCCCTAATTATATATTTATTAAATTATTTATTGACAACAGTATGGACTCCTGATATTTACTTTATTCTGTGAACTATAATCCATTTTATTATTATATATGTATCATTTATTTTGTTGCTCAAATTGTCCCAGATTTGATTGGCTATTGGGAACTCCTGCAAGGAGGATCTTGTATCCTTTTGACATGGCTCAACCATCTTTTTTAGCACGTCTTTACTACTCTCTGTAACCACAAGATATTACAGTCTTTTCTTCTACTTTCCCCACCTCAGCCCAAGAATCAGTAATTTCTTCAGGGACTCCTGGTTCCTTTTTATTGAAGAATGGAATTTAAAAGCCAATATCTGGGCACTACATATACTTATTACTACTGGAATATAATTGCTTCAAGGGCCTCTCAGCAGTTAAAGCTGGGAAATATATTTATGTTATGCATATTTTATATCAATTTCTGTATGGATATATAATCATGGTTTTAAATATATTTTAAAATATATATTAAAATATAT
>NW_016804657.1:1751933-1837029 GCF_001698545.2 Rhinopithecus bieti
TTATTGTAATATATATTTAAATAAAACCATAATTAAATACTGAAATACCTTCAATTCCAATACCAAACGGTTCATTCTAGCCTGTTCTCTTTCCCTATTTATAACTTATTTCTCTGACAGTGAGAAACGCAGCTCTCATTATCAACAGGACATTTATTTACTTGCTTACTTTTGGAATACACGTGAGGTAGTTTAAGAATTGTTCCTAGCCAGAGTAATCAGGCAAGAGAAAGGAAAAAATGGCATGTAAATAAGAAGAGAGAAAGTCAAAATATCTCTGTTTGCAGACCACATGATACTGTATCTAAAAAAACCCATAGTCTCAGCCTATAAGCTCCTTTAGCTGATAAACAACTTCAGTAAAGTTTCAGAAAACAAATTCAATGTACCAAAATAACTAGCATTCCTATACACCAAGAGCCAAGCCAAGAGCCAAATTAGAAAGGCAATCCCTTTCTAATTTGAGAATTACAATTGCCACAAAAAGGATAGCATACTTAGGGATACAGCTAACCAGGGAGGTGAAATATCTCTACAATGAGAATTATAAAACACTGCTCAAAGAAAGCAGGGAAGACACAAACAAATGCAATAATAATCCCATGCTTGTGGATAGGAAGAATCAATGTCATTAAAATGGCCATACTGCCCCAAAGCAATTTACAGATTCAATGCTATTCCTATCAAATGCCCAACAACATTCTTCACAGAACTAGAAAAAACTATTTTAAAATTCAAATGGAAACAAAACAGAGCCCAAATAACCAAGGCAATCCTGAGCAAAAAGATCAAAGCTAGAGGGATCACCCAACTTTAAACTATACTACAGGACTACAGTAACCAAACAGCATTGCACTGGTATAGAAAGAGACACATAGACCAATGGAACAGAGCAGAGAGCCCAGAAATAAGAATGCACACCTATGCCCTTCAACAAAACTGACAAACCAAAGGAGAAATGACTCCCTATTTAATAAAAGGTGATAAAAGAACTGGCTAGCCATATGCAGAAGATTGAAACTGGACCCCTTCCTTACACATTATACAAAAATCAACTGAAAATGGATTAAAGACTTAAACATAAAACCAAAAACTATAAAACTCTGGAAGACACCTAGGCAATAACAACCTGGACATAGGAACGGGCAAAGATTTCATGACAAAGATGCCAAAAACAATCACAACAAAAGGAAAAGTTGACAAATGGGATCTAATTAAACTTAAGAGCTTCTGCACAGCAAAGGAAACTATCAACGGAGTAAACAGACAACTTAGAGAATGGGAGAAAATATTTACAAACGATGTATCTCACAAAGGTCTAATAGCCAGCATCTATAAGGAACTTAAACAAATTTACAAGAGAAAAACAACCCCATCAAAAAGTGGGCAAAGGACATGAACAGACACTTTTCAAAAGAACACATACATGTGGCCAGTAAGCACATGAAAAAAACTTCAACATCACTGGTCATCAGAGAAATGCAAATCAAAACCAGAATGAGATACCATCTCACACCAGTCAGAATGACTATTATTGAAACGTCAAAAAATAACAGATGCTGGCAAGGTTGCAGAGAAAAGGGAACACTTAGATACTGTTAATGGGAGTGTACATTACTTCAACCAATGTAGAAAACAATGTGGCTATTCCTCAAATAGCTAAAAGCGGAACCACCATTCAACTCAGCAATCCCATTGCTGGGTATATACCCAGAGGAATAGAAATCACTCTACCATAAAGACACATGTGGTCAGGTGTGGCGGCTCTCAGCTGTAATCCCAGCACTTTGAGACCAGCCTGGGCAACATGGCCAATAGCCATCTCTACAAAAAATACAAAAATTAGGCAGGTGTGGTGGTGCATGCCTATGGTCCCAGTTACCAGGGAAGCTGAGACGGGAGGATCACCTGAGCCTGGAGAGGTCAAGGCTGCAGTGAGCCATGATTGTGCCACTGCACTCCAGCCTGGGCAACAGAGTGACACCCTGTCTCAAAAAAAAAAAAAAAAAAAAAAAAAAAAAAAAAAAAAAAAAAAAAAAAGATACAGCACACGTGCTAATGAATATTCATTGCAGCACTATTCACAATAGCAAAGACATGGAATCAACCTAAATGCCCATCAATGACAAATTGGATAAAGAAAATGTGGTATATACACACCATGGAATATTATGCAGCCATTAAAAAAACAACAAGATCATGTATTTTGTGGGAGCATGGATGGAGCTGGAGGCTATTATCCTTAGCTAACTAATGCAGGAACAGATAAACAAATACCATGTGTTCTCACTTATAAGTGGGAGCTAAGTGATGAGAACTCATAAACACAAAGAAAAAAACAGAAACTGANAAAAAAAAAAAAAAAAAAAAAAAAAAAAAAAAAAAAAAAAAAACAACCCAGGCATAAAATATTTTTTTTCCCCTTTTTCAAAAAAAAAAAAAAAAAGATACAGCACACGTGCTAATGAATATTCATTGCAGCACTATTCACAATAGCAAAGACATGGAATCAACCTAAATGCCCATCAATGACAAATTGGATAAAGAAAATGTGGTATATACACACCATGGAATATTATGCAGCCATTAAAAAAACAACAAGATCATGTATTTTGTGGGAGCATGGATGGAGCTGGAGGCTATTATCCTTAGCTAACTAATGCAGGAACAGATAAACAAATACCATGTGTTCTCACTTATAAGTGGGAGCTAAGTGATGAGAACTCATAAACACAAAGGAAAAAACAGAAACTGAGGTATTCTTGAGGGTGGAGGGTGGGAGAAGTGGGAGGAGGGGAAAAAGATAACTACTGGGTACTGGGCTTAATACCTGGGTGATGAAATAATCTGTACAACAAGCCCTTGTGACACAAGTTTACCTTGTGTAACAAACCTTCACATGTACCCATGAACCTAAAATAAAGGTTAAAAAAAAAAAAAAGAATTGCTAATGTATACACCGGTAAGAAATAAATTAACTAACTAGAGTACAGTATTTGTGTATAGTTCCTTTTGTCTCTACCCTTTTCATGTAAATTCAAAATCCTATTTTCCAAAGTTAAAATTACCAAGGTTAGTACTTTTCTTTCCTAACCTCTTCATTGCAGTTACATTGTTGTTAAGTAGAGTCCATTTGTTACTGTTCGTATTCCGTTTTCAGTTGCCCCCACCGCCACATTTTCATTGAGAGGATGAATTTTTGCATTGTATTAGATAAGAGCACTGTTTGCAATTGTTGTTAGGATACTCAAGTATGAGAAGAATAATTAATATGTATGTGTGTACGTTGCATACCCCCAGAGTGATCCTTACAGCTGTAAACATTGCCCAACTCGGTACTCATTCTAACCCCCTCCAGTAGGCTTTCCTGTGATATAGGCTAGCAAGCTAAACCTAGAATTCCCAGATTTCCTGAAGTAAAGGTTTCATCTGTGACTTAGGTTCTGCTAAGCAAATGTGCCTATAGGAAACTTAGGTGAATTATAGAATAAAGTTAATGAATGTATAGGGGAGACCAGGTCTTCTGGGAAAGCAGAGGTAGAGATTCTAGTATCTAGTCTCCAACATCACGGATGCTGAGCTGCAGGCAGTGATAGCAGTGGGATTACTGCTAGAATAGTTCCAAGGTATTCTCCATGGATCTGGCATTTCTGCACATCTTGAACTATCTTTTCAAGGATATTCGAATAGCAAATAGCCTGGAGAACTGCAGATAAATCTCTATCTCTGGGCAAGGAAGAAGAGGGGGAAAATGGGTTGGTCATCAGCAGCCTTATATATAACATCATAGTTTCCTAATCTTGGAGTTTCTCTCTTGAAATGCACCCACTGAATGTGCAGGCACAGTTTGGTCCTCATTGCATCTCCCTTGTAGCTTGTGGAACTGGGAAAAAATTTTGATCTGCTTTTTGCTATTAATAATAAATTCCCTCGTCTCTGACCCCCAGGTCTTTTTTTTTGTAGGGTGCATACACACACGGCAAAAGGCTAGGTTGTTAGGTTGCAAGTAGGGTAAAATCTGAGACCTTTAACAGTATGTCTTAAAAAGTGAGTCATCCGTATCTCCTGGACATGCTATTCCCAGATGTATAGTATCCCATCCTGATTTCCTGATCCTCCCAGAAACTCTAATACCATCTAATGTCGTTTTTCTTAAATTAACTTTAGTGGATTCCATTATCTGCAACTAACACCTATCATAAATAGAGGCAAGAATCTTGACCACCCATTGATCTATGCTTTGGATTAGATGATAAAGACAGAAGACTCAATCAATGTATAGCTAAGAGAGAAGTTCGAGGAAGCTTATAAATAAGAAAAAAACACAGATAAATTAGAAACTGGAAGGCAAGCTGCCCTTGAATAAAGTGCATGCAGAAGATGGGACAGAAAAACAACTCACAGATTCATCCGAAATATTTATTTATTTATTTATTTATTTATTTTGAGACAGGGTCTTGCTTTGTCACCCAGGCTGGAGTGCAGTGGCACCATTGTGGCTCAATGCAGCTTCAATCTCCAGGGCTCAGGTGATCCTCCCACCTCAGCCTCCCAAGTAGCTAAGACTACAGGCACGAGCCATCATGCCCAGCTAATTTTTTTGTAGAGGCAAAAGGGTTTCATATATGACCTAGGTTCTGTTAAGCAAACGGCCATGTGCTTTCACATGCTTCAATGGCAGGTGCCTGATCCTACGAACATGTTAATTTCAGACTCCGGCTTAAAGACTTGGAGGCTACACTTCCAAAAGAAAAAGTAACGTAATGATAGGTATGACACCCACTCTGTGTAGCACTAGCTCATAGAATTGGAGGGCTAGAAATTGATCCAGTGGCTATAGCAACTTATGAGGAACAGTCATGCCTAGGAAAACGTTCCCTGGGTGGATTAAAGGTTTAATGTGTGAGAATTGGTGTTTCTAGAGGAGACCTAGCAGAAGTGTGAAGGTAATACTACAAGAAAATAATTTTTAAAGTACCTTTTTTATATCTTTTCCTCAAACACTACTTGAGGAAAGAATAGATGGGGTTGCTTTTTCAGGGAAAACAAGGATTTTACCAAGGAGAGAATATAATTGGAAGACTCAACTTCCCCCTCCCCATCTCAGCTCCCCTTGAGGGTGGCAGAAACTGTTCTAGAAGAGGCTCTGGCGCCAACGAACAGTGAAGGGAGCAGTTGCTCATAACAAAGAAGGAAGCACATAATCCACACAGGATAGCATCATTGTAGACTAGACACAAACTCCCTCTTTCCAAAAATAGCAGTGGGGAAAATGACCTTGAAAGGGAGAAGCTGACAACTGAGTTGCAGAGTTCAATTCAAGAAAAGAATCTCAGAGAACTCGGTGGGTTCTTGTGCTTACAGTTTATTTAATGGAAAAGAGATTGGCCTATTGTGGTTTTGATGGCTGCTTTGCTCCAGGATGAGGAAGCATGTCACTTAGAAGAAAAGACAAGGGTTTTCCCTGGTTTCTGACACCAGCAGGGCTTAGGCTCCTTGACCGACAGCAGAGTTTTCTGGGATTTCTTTTTTTAGAGAAAGAGGACTTGTTTGAGGGGTTACTGAGTTGACAGAGGAATGGTTTCCATAGACAGGAACAAAGTGGTTGTCAAAAGCTTGAGGAGTATGTTCTGGGAGCTGGATGACAGGGCTGGAGGACAGCATCATCCTGTTTTCAGCTTCCCTCTAAAGACCCAAGTTACCCATCCTGGGGTGAGTACCCACCTCAGAAGTCAAATACTCCCCTCTTAAAGGCACAGTCTGCCCTTCAGGGGTGACTGATATCTTTCTGGAGGGGACAGTCACCTTTTCAAGGGCTACAGCCTTCCTTCTAGTGGCCATTGTATTCTGTCTAAGGGTCTCGGTCTGAAAATGGACAGGGGTCATAGTTATTCCTCCAGGGCTCACAGACTGATGACTCACAGGGGTCACAGATGGATGACCCACAGGGGTCAGGGTCTTTTCCCCCGGGGTAATAGAGTGATAACCCACAGAGATCAGGGTCTTCTGTCCAGTGGTCACAGATTGATGACCCACAGGGGTCAGGGTCTTCTTCCCAGGGAGCTCAGACTGGTGACCCACAGGGGTCAGGGCCTTCTCTCCAGGGGTCACGGACTGATGACCCACAGAAGTCATGGTCGTTGCCCCAGTGATCTCAGTCTTCCCTCCTAGAGCTACAGTGTGCTTTTCAAGGGATACAGTTTCCTTTGTAGGGGTCACAATTGTAACTCTAGGGGTTATAGTCATATTTTCACATTTTTCACATTTTCCTTGGATCTCAGTGACCCCAGCCTCTCCTCCTGGGGGCAAAATCTTAATATCAGTGGTCCATGTCTTGGTCACAGCCAGCCTTTCAGGGTCAGTGCTTGAAGAATTCACAGCAGATGACAGCCAAAATTGTGGTAAAGAAGTTGAACTGAACTCTAAAGAAAATCAACAGAAAAGAATGAGATTCCTACCACTTCATTCTCATCCTCTTAATTACTGGCAGAACTAGAACCACTCCACCGCTGAAGTACCTGCTCCAAAAATCCAGAAGTGGAAGATTTAATACTATACCTACTTGAGGACATAGATGAAATCCCACCACATAGAAGCCTTGCTCCAGACCCCATCATGTTCACAGGTCCCAGACACCCACAGGCACTCAGTGGATTTGCTACATTTTCCATGAATGACCCCAGAAAGGAGCCCACCCATTCCTCGTGCTCAAGCCCTCACTTTGACATCTCTGATTGCACCATCAGCAAAACCTTGCCCTCGAGGCCTAATGCTAAAGAATTACTTGATGAATCCTGAAGGAGAAGCTTCTTATGTCTCTATGTTGTAGGAGGCACCAGGAACAAAGCCAGGGCAAGGAGGCTGGAGACAGCATGCTGTGAACAATGGGACTGGGGCCCACCTGAAGACTTGACCTGACTGAGCTCCAGTCGCATTACCCATAAAATGAAGATTATAAACCATCTGTAAGGATGCTTCATCCCTTGCATGCTAGTTTCCACTTCCTAATTGCCAGGGTAGCCTCTACTATCAAAAAGAGATATCAAAAGAAACCTAATTCCCTCAGCCCTTGCCCATGAGAGTAAGAGAAAGAAAGAAAGAAAGAAAGAAAGAACATACATTGAGTGCTATGAGAATTTTCATTCCATAGCTCACTTAGTTCTTATAATAATGTCATGAGTATACAGATTATTCCCATTTTAGATGGAACAAAGGAAGCTCAAAGAGGTCAAGTAAGGGCCAAGTATCACAGCAAAGACTGGAAAACATAGTGGCCTGGCAAAGCTTTTTCTCTCCCCTCAATGTCATGTTGCCTCACCAAGGCATTTAGATCTAGCAGAAGGGACTCACCCAGTGCCTGGTTATGCAACCTCCAACCCCAGCTTCTAGGTCACAGCTACTTACCAGCCCGCACCAGGATATCATTCAATACGTAGACAAGGGGGAAAGGGCCAGTGCCACAGAAAGTGCCCCTGACGTCATCCATGTCCAATGTCCACACCATGGCCCCCCCAAAATGCTCTCGCCTTATAAACCATGCCTGTAAAAGTAACAATCAGTCAACCCACTGTACTTGGCACTCTCCAGACTGGGTACAATGGCAAAAAACTGAAGATAGTCCCTCAGGAAGCAATGTAGCAGGGTGGTTAGGAGTATAGCCTGCATTTGAATCTAGCTTTACTGCTTATTAGCTATGGGATCTTGAAAAAGTTATGTAACCCTTATGTGTCTTAACTGTCTCATTTGTTAAAAAAAAAAAAAGAGGATAATAACATATTCAACATTTTTAGACTCAAAAGATTCTTACATGCACATACTACATACAATATGGATGAAGCGTGAAGACACTATGCTAAGTGAAATAAGCCAGACACAAAATAAGAGACAGTGTATAACTCCACTTAAGTGTGGCACCTAGAGTAGTCAAATTCACAGAAACAGAAAATAGAATGGTGGCTCCCAGGGGATGGGGGAAGGAGGAAGGGGAAGTTACTGTTTAATGGGCACAGGGTTTCCATTCGAGAAGATGAAAAAGTTCTGGAGATGGATGGTGGTGATAATTATACAACATCATGAATGTATTTAATGCCATTGAATTTCAGACATTAAAATGGTTAAAATGGTGAATCTTATGTTTTTATGTTACATAGGAATGCTACATAAGCCTTCCTAAAGAGTTCCTATGCATAAGATATTTGGATCAATACCTGGCACATAGTGAATCTTCAATAAAAGTTAGCTACTAACCCTCTGGGTTCCCCACCTCACTAATCACCATTATTATCATATTAAACTGTAGATATTGCTCTACTGTTTAAAACTCATTTCCTTATCTCACAGTGATGCTATAAAATACAGTAGAGCACAAAATATTATATTCTTCTCACAGATGAGAAAATAAAGGCTTTCATCCACACTTTTTAAAACCTCCACTACAACTAAATGGCGGAGCTTAGATTCAAGTCCAGGTTTTATTATTACTTTGCCAGCGCTCTGTCAAGTCTGATGGAAAAGACAAGACTCCACCAGGTCCAAATAGCTGTGCTCCTTAGCCAAGTCAATTGGCTCCTTTCAGAGGTTGACTTTCCCCAAATGTAAAATAAGAGGAAGGAGGAACCCAATCATTAAGTCTGATACTGTGAAGTTTCTGAGACTTTTATTCTACTTACAAGCCAACAAAGTAGCCTGCCAGTTTTGTGTATACACACACACACACATGCACACACACACATATTCACATACCCCAACGCCCCAGACCTCTGGATCAGAGGACAGAACATTCATTATTCACAGAAAAAAAAAAAAAAAAAACAAAATAGCCAGAATAGCACCTTGAGTCAGTTTCCATGTCCCAATTACCCAAAGGACAATGTGATGAAGGTCAGATGTTCAATTCACCTGCATGTACAGTGGGGTCTGCGCTACAGAGAAGAACCCTGAAATTATGAGACTCAGAGCTTATATAGAATGGTTGACCTACGTGGCCCTCCTCCCTCCAGAGAGAGGACAGAACTTGGAACATAAACAAGTCCTCCCTGGGAAGGGGACTTTCGCAATCATTGAAGGTAAGCAAATGGCTCTGGGGGAAAGAGGAAAGCAGCTCTCTATTTTTAGTATAGCTTGTCTGCTTCCTTTGCCCAAAATCCTCAAACTGTGCAGGAACTCTGAGAAATCCAGGGTATAATTATCTCCCAACAATAATCCCCAAGGTCTCTTTTAGCTCTGATATTCTATGTCAAAAATCCCTTAACCATCCCCACCCTGGCTTCATGTCCCCTCACCTAGTTCTGCGAGTTACAGTAACTGCACCTCAAAGCAAGACCACCCTCTGCTGCTCATCCCAGGGCCTCCCCCAACACACGGGGTCAATCCCCTTTCTGACGTCCTATGGGTCTTAGACTTAATTCCATCCAACTGGGTAAATGCGTTGAGTCATTAATCTTTCCTGTTTGTGTCTTCCCATTCCCAAACCACAGAGCAAGATCCCAGATGGGAGAAGCCACGCCCTTTTATCTGTCTCCTCCCCAGCAGGCCTCACCCGGTGTTAATGCACAGAAGAGCTACACAGTGAATCTTCCTGAGTGCCTTCCTCTCTGGTGCTTCCCACACAAACTCCCCCCAAAAAACAGCCGATACCTGGCATTTCTGCATCACCGGTAACAGGAGAACTGTGAATTCTCTCTATTCAAGTCTCAATACCAAGCAGTTGCCACATTCTGACAATTTCTCACCTTTCAACTGCTGTTCCTTCCAACTACCCTAGTCCAGACCCTCATTATCTCACGCTTGGACACGTCTGTGTCCCCCCCGAGAGCTCCCAAAATGTCAACTTAGCATTTGGAAGGATCACATGTGGAGGCATTCTAAAATAGTTTCCAAAGTTTTTCTAAGACCTACTGAATATTCAGGAGTGGAACCATGATTTATACATGTATCCAGTCTCTCAGGTGATTCCAAAACAGAGGCAGGTTTAGGAACTGCTGGAGCATGTCAGTTCTCTTTTAGTTCACTATAAAAACCTGCCAGATTCAACTTCATAAAATACCACTTACATGAAGGGAGAGTGGTGGTCACACTTTGGTTCTAAAAGTTTGAAAATTAAAGGTCATCCACCTGTAGAAACCTGATTTTGCCTTAAAACGTCCACAGGATGAAGACCGAACACCTTTACCAGCGTTCAAGTCCCTTTATAAAAAGCCTCTGCTTCACCCAAATTCTTCTTTGCATCTGCTATAAGCTTTCTACACCACTGAGCCTTTCCCCCATGTCATCATCTTCTACTCCTGCTCACCTCCCTCAGGAAGCCCTCCCAGACTTCCTCATTTCTGCTACGTGTCAGTAATATTTACAGAGCACTTACCATGATCTACTTTGTGTTGGTTATTTATCTGCTATGAAATTAGTTGGTCCAAATGGAAAGGAAGAGACCCAAAAGATCACCAAAAAGCTGTAAAAACTGAGAGAACTATTTATTCCCTCAGAACCTAGATTCCTTCTCTTCAGAATAGAGAATTGGAACAGATGGGATTATGAAACCCCGGTTAGAACTAAAATGTAGGCATGCCTGAAACTCCCCTGGTCTAATCATCCTCACCTTTCACCCTCCACCCGATACACATGCATGCATTGCACAAAAAAGGGCCCCATGGAAGCCAGTAAGAAACCATGTGCTAGAGCATGAAAGAACCAGGGTCTCACCTTGTAACTGAAGCTGATGGCATCATCATAGCCAACCCACTCTTTCCCCTTGTTGGCATATGGGACATACTGATAATCAATCCAGTGCTTCTTCGCTCCCCAGACAAAGGAACAAATCTGCCAAGAGGACCACCAGGTTAGTTCTGGAAAGTGCCACGGAGACAAGCGCCAGGAGACAGTTGTTCCTTGCTCAAGGATAAAGAACCCAAGAATCCCTAACCAGTGAATGAGAAGAAGGTAAACCAAAGAGAGAATGGAGAGGCCACTCAAAAACGAGTTCCTCTCTGTTTTGAATAAATTCCTACTGTTACCTGCTCCTTCCTCTACTGTCCATGATGGGAAATAGGGAACCAAAGAGTGGATTACATCCTTAAGAAACCAAGCCAGGGATATAATGCCAGTACCAAAATCGTAAGAGTAACATACCCGATCCTTGACCAAATCTGTAGCTCATTCAAAGTGTTTTCACAAACAAGTCTCTCCTGTTCATTAGATCCCAGCACAAACTGCCCCATATAGGTAGTTCTCAAACTAGCACCTGAACTTCTAGTAGATTTAAAGTTCTTGAAGGCAGGGAGAGCTAGGTTGCTACAATCAATTAAGCATTTTGAGTGTCTACTGGATGCCCAGCATTGTGCTAGAAACTATATGCTGCAAAAAAAAGTAGAGGTAGGCAAGTTGTGCTACAGAAGTTAATGTCTAAGTCGTTCCTTTTTGCTTTTGGTGCTTTAAAGTGTCTATCAAAGCTTCTTTGCCCTTCAAGAACATTGTTTCAACTATGCCAACACTCATAAAAACGCTTCATGGGATTAGCAGAAAAACACCCTCATCCATCCAGCGCAGAGAGATTGGAGAGACTTGCAGCACCTCCACTACTGCCTAAAGTACTCAACCTGTCCCTCTGCACCTGCTGTCCTCTACCTGGGAAGTCCTTCCCATCTAGTCATTCCTGTCCATCAGGATTTTCCTGCGTTTCAAACTCCACTCAAACTCTACCTGCTCTATAAGACCTTTCCAGGTCACTACAGCCACACACTTATGTGGCTAGTATTGTCACCTCTGATGGTTACATTCCCTTGGAAGCATGTCTCTTTCCACCACTCAACAGCAAGCTTAGTTGAGATGAAGATGAAGAGGGTAGAGCTGCAGTGGAGAGAAAGAACCTGTCGTAGAGAATGCCTTGGAATTGCTTCAAAATAATCTAGCAGTAGGGAGGGAGGGAGTCAGCAGAGATGTGACAAAATTGGCCATGAATTATTAATGATCGAAGCTGAGTAAGTAGTATGTGGGGGAGGTACAGAGGCTATACTATTCTTTTAATTTTGCATATGTTTGAAACTATGTATATTGCAAATATTAATGATTTTTATTTAGGCCATACAGAAAGTCAGGGTTTGCCTGTATAGCATTGAAGATCCTTTTTTGGGGTACAATGAAACCCTTCCATCCAGATTCCACCAAGTCCTTCGTCCCTTACAAAAGGCTCAAATAACTTACCCCAAAGAAAAAGAAAATACCCCAGAGAGTGATTTCCCTTGTCCTAATAGCCCCCCTCTTTGCCCTGTCTACAGCTCTCACCCTTGCCATTGCCCCTTGTCCTGGCCTTTGCTCCAGCTGGGGGTGGGAGAGTCCTAACTGCTAGACAGACTGACTGCTAACTGCTTCCCATCACCTCAAAATAAGCCAAGAAGCCTGCTTGCTTGGTGTACTTCCCTGGAGATGCTGGTCCAATCGCTCTGGCTTGCAACCCATTCTTAGAGGCTTTGAGGAGGCGAAAGGTGCGTCCATAGGTGGGGATCCCCATGATGAGCTTCTCTGAGGGTGCCCCAAGCTTTCTCCAATAATTCATAGCATATGCCTGCAGGTAAGAAGAATCCACACTCCTCCTTGTTACTAAGAGCCAATGGCCTGAGCTCAGGGGGACAGATGTCTGGGCCACGTTAGATCTTTCCTTTCCTTACCGAAGATTTGGGGTCTTCAGGCAGAGAGAATAGGGGGCTATTATGTCCTGTGAACCTTTCCCAACTTCCATGTAAGTCATAAGACAAGACATTGATGAAATCCAGGAGTCTGTAAGAGGCAGGAGGAAGAGATATAAAGACTGGGCTAGCCAGATTTTCAAGTCAGATCATCACAGCACTGTTTGGCTAACTAGCTAGACATTGGTCACCAGAGCTTCCCTGCTCCTTCTGCCTGTGGGGCCTGCCCATGCTGTGCTATCCACCTGCCACTGGAACAAACAGCTGGTTAGGAACAGCTGTGTGTGAGAATCTATGCATCCTGAGAGTATCTGTGGAGGTAGACAGGAGTTAGATGAGAGAAAATACACTTAGGCCTGATACAAATGCTAACAGGCATCTGCACAAATGGTCATGAGTAAAAGCAGTCTGTTCTGTAGCTTGTCTTTCTATAATTCCAGGAGCCATTGAAACCTACCTCCTTTAGAAAGCTTTCATCATTACCAGGTTACAGGGGTAAGGGTTTACACTGATTATCTAATTTAATTTTAATCTGGCTAATTCCCTAAGTACTGTAACCATCTCCACTTTAAAGGTGAAGAAACTGAAACTCAGATGGGTTAACTAGTTTGCCTAAAGTTGCCCAGCTGGGTGAGGGCAGGACTCTCTCAATCCTGTCTGGCTAAAAGATCAACACTAACACACTCCATGTCCCCTGCGTCTCTCACTCTCCTCCCACATTGAAACCACTCTCTAGCACACTCACACACAGGAATATCCCATTTCTCTTTTGGTCTGCATCTGCCTCAGTTTCCTCTTCTGTAAATACTTGATTCTCAAAGTTCTAGAAAATATACCTAGAGCTGACATGTCCAAAAAGATTTATGTGCTGCTCTTTGTCTAGCTTTTTAACTTTCGCATGAAGAACTGCTCTGAATACTGGGTGTGACTGGGCATTCCTACTTTTGTTTTTGTGACAGTGATTATTAATTCATCCATCTCTGATGCCAGCATCTGCTGCATAGTGTATGTCTACAGATATACTCTAGGTGGAAAGAGGCCAGGTCCCTGGGATTCTCTCCTAGGCTGTGCAGAAGACTCTACCTGTGCTAATATTGTTGTGGGCAGATATTACATCACCTCTCTCTGAGGTCTAAATAAACCCTCAGGGTATAATGGAGCTAGCCCTTGTCCCCACCCATGCCCCTCAGCCCAGCCCCAAACTTGCACTGACGTCAGGGCAGGCACGTGGTGAGCTCAAAAACAGCGCTTGGGAAGCTCTGGGGTTCTGAGCTCAAGACACCTGCTTCCCTCCAATGTCCTGCCCCACCAAGGCAATATACACTCACCTTCCTAGAAAGCGCACATCATAGGATGTTTGGACGATGTGTGGGACCCCAGAAACAGCAGCAGACAGCAGCAGCCTTGGGCGCATGGTAAGCAGTGCCTCCTTCCGGAAGGCAAACAGGAGCTCCTAGGAGAAAAGACAAAAAGACACAGAGAACTGGACGAACAAGAGGTGGGGCCTGGGGGTAGTGTCATCTAAGAAGCATTTACTGAGCTCCTGAGCCAGGCTCTGGGACACAAAGGTGAGCTGGACATGGGCCATGCCACAGGCTCATGAGACAGGCAGATGAGGGCTGATGTGGTGAATGATTTAATCGTGCGGTGGCGAGCAGGCTCAGGAGCACAGAACTCAGACAGACACTGCCTGAGGGAGTGCAGGAAGCTGCACAGAGAAGGCATCCCTTAGGCTGGAGGACTGGAGCAAGCCCCAGGTGCAGAGAAAAGAGCAACCTTGGGGAGTTACAGGTATTACCCTCCAGGGGTTCACGGTAAAAGAACATTCTGTCACCCTCTTCTGCCCCTGGCCCTGGACTTATGCTCCTCTCCTGCCATAAGCCCAGATACATAAAAGTAGAATCATTTCTGGATTCTGGCACTTCCAGACCAGACTTACTTCAATTAAGAAGAGAAAAGTCCACCGGTCATGCATGGGGCTGCCTCTTAGTCCAGGATATAAGAAGAAAAGATCAAGACCATCAAAGTCATGTGTCCTCAGAAGGGATATAACTGAAGCAATAAACTTTTCACGGTTGGCAAATGTGGACAACATAGTGGTGAACCTGCAGGGAGACCAGGGGTAAGACAACACTATCCACAGAATGACAACCTCCTACAAGGCCCCTCGCAAGCTTGGTGCTCTGTGGTGGGCCTGACAGATGTGGCTGAAGGAAAGGAAGGCAGAGCTCCAAAACTCTCCCACCTTCTTACATGCCTCTCCCAGCACCACGAGCTCAATACCCAAGAGTGGGGAATTCAGGCAGCTAAAAGAAGTTGAAAACCATGTACTGCCCCGAGGCCAGATGGCACAGGGAACAGCAGGCACAGAACCAAGCAGGTAGCCTGGGGTGCAGAGAAATGACTCAGTCCAGCTCTGCCCCCCAAAACATGGTATGCCTACTGGCAAGGCACCACCCCTTTCTGTGCTGTCTCCTCATAGGTAACCACTCAATTCCCACAACCTGTCCTAGCACTGACATTTTCTACTTGACTGGATTAGGGGAGAGAACATGAGTCTAGGGCCAGCATGTCCAGAAACATCTATGAGTTAATCTGGGCCTGAGCTGTATAACTTGGCACAAGAGGCCTGTGCTCTGCTAAGGGGCTCCTGATCGTGTGTTCTTTTGTTCATTGCTTGTTTGATATTTTTTTCTGTTTTACTTTGTTTTCTCTTCCGTAGTGATGACACTTTGGAAAAATTCTAACTTATTGGAGCTGAACTTTAAGCAACTCTGGGTTAGTCCTGAGCTGAGCCATGATTAGAAAATTAACCAGACTCATAAATAGATCTGGGTTCCATGGTCAGTTTGCCACCTCCTTGCTGGGCAATCTCTGAGAATACCTGGGACAAATCTGGCAAGTTCCTTAATACTTGTGACTTGTGCTTTCTGCTCTACCAATTGGAATACAACCACTTTGTAAGCTTCCTCCAAGTGTTCACGGGTTAATGCATGTACAGCCCTAGCCCAGTATCTGCAGCACTGGGAGTGTTCAGAGAGGGGAAGAGGTGAAGCCTGGGCTGGGCAGAGCTAGTTCTCACCCCCCTGCCCCGAATCTTTCCTCCATCTTGCAAAGTGCATCCTCACACACTCCCAGCCCACCAGGCCTCTCTCTCGTGCATCTCATGCCTCTAAGGCAACAAGGCAAGCACGGCCTCTACCCCAAGCCTCAGCCATGAAATAGGAGAAATGTTTCTTCAGAAAATATGAAGGCAGTTTGTCATCTCCACGTTGCCTCATGGAGATTGAAGTGTTAACAAGAGCAGCTGCTACATACTGAACGTGTACTATGTGCCGGCACTAAGCTTAGCATTTTGTTATTTCCTTTCCTCTGATCCCACCCTTTGAGGCGGATATTCCTGGATCCACTAATAAAGTGAAGAAACCCATGAGGTTTGGGAGTTATTCTCATCCTGCACCTGATTCCTTCCCTTATGAAAGGCTGAAGAAACAATTGTTTGAGTGCCTCATTTTGTCTCTAATTTCCCCCCAGCCCCTTTCTCACCACCTGCTAGAACTTCCTTGTCTCCCCTGACCCACCATGGAGAAGAGGCCAGGATGTCCCTTGAGTGCAGGGGTCTAAGATTCATGAGTTGGGGAAGCGCTTACACTAGCTTTGTTGTCCCCATGGCCAAGCTGGCTTCCCCCTCTGTCTTCACATCCAGCCAGCCTGCTCCACCCTCCCAGGGAGAAGACAATAACAGCAAAGTCTCACCTTGAGGTGCCAAAGTTCCACCCACCAATGGACAGCAGTGTTTTCAGCTCTCTGTTCCTATGATGTGGGAGAGAGGGTTGATGAGCTGGGTCCTCCACTCCAGTGGGCAGCTGCTGCCACATTCTTTTGTTTTGCTCCGTGGAAGAAAAACAGGAAACAGGAGAGATGGGAGGTAAGGGAAGGAAAAGGAGGAAGGTGATATTAGGAGAGAAATGAGCACAGGACAGAGAAAGAAAGACAGACAGAACAATCAACCCAAGGGCCATCACAGCCCAACAACTCCAAGGTTGCACAAAGTCTGCCAAACTTGCGCATGCCCCCATGATGCTTCCAAAAAAAGAGTAGTCTAAAATGTTTCTCTTTTTCCTATTCAACAAATATTTATTGAGCAATGTCTACGTGCCATTTACTGCTTTAGGCACTTTAGAACAGAGAACAACACAGATAAGCTCCCCACTTTCAGGGAGCTTATAATCTAGTGGCATAGAACTTTTTCCCTGACCATCTATAACCATTAATGCAGTAACAAGCCTTCCCTTGGGCACGGAGAGATCCCAGGAGTTCTGGAGAGAGGAAAATGTAAACAAACACTTACTGAGCACCGACCCTGTGTGAGACACTGACCTAGCCACTGGGGATACAACAACACAGCAGACACTGCCCCTTCCCTGGAGTAGCTCATAGCTAATAAATGGTAATAAAAACATGAGCATTTGTTGAGCATTTGGCATGTGTGGGCCCACTTTAACAGCAATAGTAACTAAAATCCTCACAACTAGGTTCCAAAGCTGAGTTGGGTTTTGCCAGGCAGAGAAGAGAGAGAAGCACATTCCAGGCAGAGGCAACAGCAACTACAAAAGGAGGCAGGAAAGAGCTCAAGGTGTCTGTGACAAGGAGCTCTCAAGTTGGGGGTGCTCTGGACCCCTATTTGAGAGGAAGCTAGGACTGGAAGAAATAGAGGAAAGTTGAAGAGTCACAAGAGAAATAGACTGTTATCTTATACCTGTGAAATCTGAAAATACCACCCCCACATCCAATATGAACACACCTCTCCTTTAGTTTGTTGAACTCTGGGTAGAGAATTTTCTCATCCTGGAGATCCTTAGCAACAATCTGATTGTTGTTCATTGAGGCAAAGGCAAATATCAGGTGGGTGCAGAGAAAGGGGTCCAGGTCATGGGGCAAGATCGAGGCGGGGCCTGGCCGACTGTGTGCCCAGTTGGTGAAATAACACACCAGTTTATGGGCAGCACCTGGTAAGGGAGAGCACACATTAGTTGACAGAAACCAAGGGAGTGGATGGAGCTCAGCTTCCAGAAAGCAATGTGAACGCAGCAGCCCAAGAGACCAGGCCACATTTTCACATCCTTTCTCCCTGGCCCTGAAGTACACCTCAAAACTACACTGTGGTTCTATTCCTCCCCCACTGCTGAGGTCTCAGGAAGAAAAGAATGCCTCATGAAATCCTGGTCAGAATGGATTCTCAAGTCTGGACCAAGGCACACAGTCAGAGACACAAACAGCAGGTGACCAAAAACCCTCTGAGAAACTGTGTTGGATCCATCATCCCTGTCAGAGGAGACAGGGCAAGGCGGCTGCAGGGGACACTCGGTGTGGAGGATTTCTCAGCCAGAGACTCTCCCTGGCACCGGAAGGGAAAACACAGTTTCCTTACCATCGTGGCATTTCAGCACAAGAACCAGCCCTGCGGGAAACAAAGGGAGGAGTCACACAGAGATTCACACCCTCCCCAGAGTGGCATGCCACAGCACACCCTCTGGTTAGCAAGGGCGCCCACCAACACAGCACCTTACGCAGATGCAGATGTACAAATGGGGACACACACACCATTCATTCATTTCCTAGTCTCTGAAGTTGGACCAGTGGAGCTAGATAGAAGTTCCTTTTCTTCTGATAAACACATGTATATGCTCATGCTTTGCTCAGGGACAACGATGAGTGTTAGAAGTCCCAGAAAAAGCTTGAGGCTAGTGGTTCTCAACCCTGGCTGCAAATTAAGAAGTACTGATATCCTGGCTGGTCATGCAGAGATTCTGATGGAACTGGTCCAAGGTGGAACTCGAGCATGTAAAATTTCTAATGTGCCACCAGGTTTGAGAACCACTGCTCTGACCATTTCTCCCTGCGGCCCTCTGCCCTCTGACCGTTCACTATAGCCCATCCCATCTCTATCTAATCCAGGTCCCCTGAGTCTCAGGCTGCTCTCTCAGGAACGAAAGAGATGACAAACTCCTAAAGTCTGGCACCTCCTGGACTGAGTGACACTGCTAGGACCTGCCATACTCACCAACCCACAGCAACAGCTTCCACATCTCAATGATCTGATAGTTGTGAGGCCAGAGATGGAGCCCTTTATAGGAGCTTCCCTGTGGATAGCACTGAGACAGCCCAGCTACATACACACACACACACACACACACACACACACACACATCCCAGTGCCAGCATCAGTAATTTATGAGAGTCATAGTGACCTCAGAACCACCTGTCCTCCCTCTCCAACAAAGCAACAGCTCTGGGTTGGCACTGAATACCAGGAAGAGGGTCTTCCTGATATTCAGTACCACATGGACCAGACATGGGGGAGAAACCCCATATGGTAGCAGCAGTTCTATTATTAAAAGATGATTGGCTGGGAAGCAGCATAATTTAAAAAAAAAATGTTTAAACCCTAGCTTTGGATTTAGGCTTTGAATCCAAGGTTTGAATTCAAAGTTTGAGTCTCAGTATCACCACTTAGAAGTTTTGTAATCTTGCACAAATTACCTGCCTCTGTGAGCTTCAGTTTCCACGCTTGTCAAATGGAGATGACAGCTCAGACTTACCTCATAGAGCTTTATAGAGATCAAAGAGATAATGGGTCAAAAATTGTTAGTTTTGTGCTTGCGTATAATAAGGGCTCAGTGAATGGTAGCTATTATTAGGGGTGTCAAAAGGGTTGCCCAGCAGAGCAGAGTTCTCAAACTCAAATGACACTTGCCAGGCAGGTAATGTAAATGGATGGTATAGATGCAATAAAACAGCTCTCTCCATTTTATTAGAAAAGTAACAGTTCATGTCCAATGATGTACATCAACTGACATGAAGCCTCTTGGTCAGGAGACAACAGAGATCGGTATAAAGAGGGACAGCACTCTGAGCAGCTGCTAATGGTTGCCCTGCAGGGAAAGAGAACCAGTGTTGTCGGATCCTTCAGTTTCTCAGGAGAAGACAAAACCTGAATTTTTATGAGTCAACAATATTTGAGTCAGTATATGAGCCAATTGTGAGGATGTGTCATGAACCTCAAGAATATGATGGATACAATTCTGGACATCTAAGAGCCAGTTTTTAAAAAATGCAACAACAGGAGTATGAAAAAAAAAAAAAAAAAAAAAAAAAAACATTTTTATTACCAGACTGCAAGCCAATGATTCATCAGTTTTCTTTCTCTGCTATAGAGGGTCTCAGACCCTCTGCCCATCTTCACAGAGACTGATGCCGCTCATCTCATCCACATGAACTACCACAAGGTTTTAACCAGATGTCAACATAATCCACAACACAGGGAAACAATGACTAGTGATCAAATTCATATAACATCTATCCTTCATTTCCAGTATGAAGAAATCAGGAAAGTCATTGTTTTAAATCAGTAGTTTGCTTGAATATGATGGAATAAAAGCAACAAATTGTATAGAATTTTTGGAATATTTCACTGAATCTCTGGGAAAGCCTGATAGAATACCCCACCCAACCAAGACTATGTTTCTTTTCTTCATCCATCTTTACCTTTCTTTATGTATTCAACAAATATTCACTGAGCATGTGCCACACCCTGCTCGGCACTTGAAACAGTTTCTGCTTTCAAGGAGCTTATGATTTAGTGAACAGATTGATCATATCCCTAGAACTAGTGTATGTCTCTCTTTCTTGGAGAAGTAGCATGATGAGTGCAGTGAGGAAAACATGAGTTTTGTTGCCATAATGATTTGAGATACAATTCCCACTCTGTACCATCACTGAGGCAACCTGGGTCCCACTTGCATGCTCAATGCCACCCTCCATTCCTTGGACTAATATTAACCTGAATCAGGAGATAATTATGCCTCCTGAGACCAACACTGGATCATGCTTGGCAACAACTTGTACCATTGGTTAGACTACCCCTGGTACGTTTTCTGACTACAATGACCATGCTGTTGTTCCCCTATTCCTAGACCTTGCGCCCTCATTCTTGTAACTGGGTCTGGTCCCTGCTTTTCTTCTCTTCCTGGCACCACAGTTGGTTCCTAGGGCCTGGGTGTGCTGACTCTGTCTTGCTAGGTTCCTCATACCCTATAGCCTCAGGGCCTCCTGTCTTTGAAGACCTTTTTGATGTGGAATGCCTACCTTTCTCTACTTCTGAGCCTCCTCCCACAGCATCCCCTGCCCCTCAAGATTTCACATCACTGAGATTTCCCACTAGGCTGTGGCCTTCCACTGAAACTCCTAATAGGGGCACTAGCTGCTAATGCTGTACCTAACACGAAGCCAAATTTGCCTGCCAATTTGAACTTCATTCATCTGCACCTCAGTCATCCTCTGGATTCCTATTCTGCTGCATTAAGCATGGCTAGATCTCAGACCTGACCCCTCTGTGCCTTGCAAAAATGACTGATGATGCTGAGAATGCCAAGATATAACAATGGATGCCCAGGAATGACCTCTGCATAATGCAGGGATGACCGTGCCAAAGAGCTGGCAACTATGCCTCTATATGTTCAGCAGATGATGAATAGTAAAATACTGAATGGGGGTTATGTTGAAAATCAGTGTGCCGTGTCGCTCTGTGTGTTCTCAATCCCTTTCCTTCAGTTCTTGCTGTCAAAAAAAAAAAAAAAAAAATTACAACCATTGCTTTTATTTTACACACCCACCCGGATACTTAGAAAATATCCCTCCCTAGTGCTTAGCCTGTTCTCATGAAGTTAGAAAAGACATTTGCAAATGTCTTTTTTACTGAATAAATCCCTGCAGCAGTGTGACACCTCTCCCATTTTACAACAATTATCAAGATGAAGGCAAGATCAAAGACGTGAAGTGCTTTGGTTTTAACAGAGCATTTGGCCAAATATTTCATGATACCCATGTGAATGAATTAGAGAAGTATGACTTAAACAAAATCAGTTGGTTGAATAACAAAAAGAAATCCAAAGAGTATTGACTACAGATCACTGTAAACTTGAAGGGAAGACTCTTCTCTAGTCAGTTACCACATCTTTAAAGTGAAGGGAGTGTTCCAATATTTGGTGTAAAAGATGATTTTTGGTTGTGCATGAGGGATTTTTTAAAATATTTCATGTGTTTATTTTAATGTATAGTGGGAAAATGAGTATTATCATATAAACCCATACTTTCATGGATCTTATTTAAGTTTAAAAATTGAGGAAATTCAAAAAAGAATATTTGTAATAAAATAGTAAAGGTAGTGCTATTTGTTTAATGTCTTTAGAGGTCATATGGGCAATATCGCAATCCTAAATATAAAATCTTATAACCTAGCAATTTCACTTTCAGAAACGTATCATGCCCAAGTACACAAAGAAACAATGTTCATTGCAGCTTTATTTGTAACAGCAAAATACTAAAAACAAAACAAAAATCCTAACTGATTAAATGACGTCATTAGGAAATGGCTAAAGGTGTTATTGCACATCCATGCAACGGCCATTTTCCTTTCAAGCCAGTGATTCTCAACTGGGCACAATTTTGCCCAATCTAGCAATGTCTGGAGATACTTTGGTTGTCACAACAGTGGAAGAAGAAAGGTATGCTACAGTACCTAATGGGTAGAAGCCAGGGATGCTGCTAACCCTCCTTCGATGCATAAGACAGCCCTCCACAATGAAGAATATTCAGTTCAGAGGCTCCTTGACTTATAATGGGATTACATCTCGATAAATCCATTGAAGTGGAAAATATTAATGTTTATGAGAACACATGGACACAGGGAGGGGAACATCACAAACCGGGGCCTGTCAGCAGGTCAGGGGCAAAGGGAGGGAGAGCATTAGGACAAATACCTAATGCATGCGGGGCTTAAAACCTAGATGACAGGTTGAAAGGTGCAGCAAACCACCATGGCACATGTATATCTATGCATCACACCTGCATGTTCTGTACATGTATCCCAGAACTTAAAGTAAAATAAAAAATATTAATGTTTTCAACTAACCACTATTTTATCAGGATGTAACTCCATCATAAGTCGATGAACAAATTGACAACACGTTTTGTTTGTTTGTTTGTTGCACCGTTGTAGAGTTGAAAAATCATAGGTTGAACCATCAGAAGTCAGGGACCACCTGTACTGATAATTTAATAGTGCCAAGGGTGAGAGACCCTGGTTTAAGCAGAATTGCTTTTTTGTGGTCATCGGTTCTTACTCTTTTCATTTCAAAAGAAGTTTGACCGTGTGCTACTAGTTAAACCCTTATTACACTAGATTTAAAAATTAAACTGTTTCATCTATTACAAAGCAAGCTCTTTTGGTGAAGGATTCATGACTGATTCACCTTTGTTGCCCCAGATCCAATGGTTAAATGGTCTGTCTTTGGAATGAATGAGCTGAGAAAAAGCATAGCCAAAGAGGTGGGCACACCCTGGCTTAGAAACAGGCAGATTTGGGTCACTAATAGAGAAACTCTGGACAACATATTTGAAAAGTAGCAATAATGACATTTTTCTTGAAAGGTTTTAAAAAACAGAGATTATAAATGTAAACTGTCTGACTCATGGTAGGCACTCATAGTGGCAACGGTTGTTATTGCTGCTAATGGTTATTATCATTGGCAGTGAGATCAGCACCTAACAACATTGAACTAACTGCTCAACAGGTTTAACTAATAGATCCTTAAAGTCCTTTCCTACTCTAACATTCTGTGGCATAGTCCTGAAAGCAATTCATTCATTCATTCATTTTTCTAACTTATTCAACAAATACTTATTTTCTACTCTAATGGAGTAAGCAAAAACTAAAATCACAAAAATTTAAAATACAAGCATGCAACTTAGATGTTAAAGACTCCCTGCCCCTCAGTGGTCTGATTACACTCTGCCTAAATCCCAGCCCCATAACCTGTGTCAGCCCAAAGCGTCCCCAATAATCCAGCAAAGTCTCAAGAATTCCTCCTTATGTTTTTCTCTACTCCTGTGCTCCTTCATCCTTGCGTGTAGACTGTTTTTCTGCATAGCTTCCCGGTGCATGACTTAACCCTTTTACTGGCCTCCATAAGAAATCCTTACACATCAAGTTCTTGGTAGTTTTTACTAAAAATAGGGGTGAGGGGTGCCTGTGAAGGGTCACATCCCCTAATGCAAAGACTTCACCAACTCCTGGCTTCTCTCAGCTATCCCAGTGTTCTCTCTCTCTCCCATTCCACAGTCCCTGAAAAACTCCTCCCTTGCTTGCTACAGTTTAGTTCTAACCAGATCCATAATGCTTGGGCTTTCACTGTCTATATCCAAGGCAGATATTAGGGTACTTTCTCAGATAAATCCAAAGAGGAATTCCAATAGCAACTGTTACTATAGTTACCTTTTCCTATTTAGTTATATTTTGTATAAGTATGATTAAGAAAACATGCAGGATGTACTGTTTGGGAAGAAGATGGTTTAGAAACTTCTTTACCATGGAAGGTATCTGAGCAGGAAAGGGAAACAATCAAAAGGATATTCTAGGAAGATGCTTAGAGACAAGTAAAAGAAGGAATGGGGCAGAGACCCACTGGATGGCAGGAAAGAGGCAGGGTGCTAAACCATCTTGAGTTGATCTTTTCCCACCTTCCCAGTGCTGTGCCTTTGCTCATGGTGACTGCTTCCCAAAGGTGCAGCTCTATAGTGGCTGTCCTCTGTATGCTGGAGATAACGGTGAGAATAGATACAAGGGAATCAGTTCCCTGATCAATCAGATACAAGCTAGGCAGTGACCACAATAAACCATAAGAAAGAAATGATAGTCATGGGCCAGACACAGGGCTCACATCTGTAATTCCAGCACTTTGGGAGGACGAGGTGGAAGGACCACTTGAGTCCAGGAGTTCAAGACCAGCCTGAACAACATAGAGACCCCCGTCTCTACAAAGAGTTTTTTAAAAAATTAGCTGGGCATGTTGGCACATGTCTGCGGTCCCAACTATTTGGGAGGCTGAGGTGGGAGGATCGCTTGAGCCCAGGAGTTCAAGGCTGCAGTGAGCTGTGACCGTGCCACTGCATTCCAGCCTGGGTGACAAAGCAAGATTCTGTCTCAAATAAATAAATTAAACTAAATATAAAGATATGATAATCTTGGTGTTTTGACCTATAAGAATTTGTAGTGATGACTAATTGATAATGAGGTCCCAAGAAATGAAATAAATGAGCAGCCTACTAAGGTGCAGCTAGACATACATAGATGGAAAATTTCTAGGTCTACAAGACAGAAATCTAACCCAGATTCACAGCTTTTTACCCAGTTCCCAGGTCTAAGCTAGTTCACAGTCCTGGAGCCACTTAACTATGAGGAAGCTGGGTCCTTCTGAGAAAGGATCCTGCAATGTAGCCACACGTATGTGTTCTGAATTTTCACCCAAGCTTTCCCCAGAGACAGTGTGGGCTGCATGACTTCATACTGGGGAAAAGAAATGCCTAGACTATGCAGAGACATTAGATACTGTCTCTAAATTTACACTGATTCTCAGAGACTGGAAACACCAATGTGCCTAACGTGCCACTGGGGGCTCATAAAGTTCAAAGGGTAAATGAAGTCTTGGCCTGAGTCCATCTAAGCAGCGTAACCATGGACTTATTATGTGATTCTTCCCAAGTCCCAGAATGTATACTGAGAATAGATATCAGTAACAAGCAGAGTCCTTACATTATTTCCCTGGCCTCTGGTAGGAGGACTGTTATGGTAGGATCAGGCAGAAACCTCTGGAGTTGCATATATGTATGCGTGGTGTGTGTGTGTGTTTAAAACTTTATAGTTTAAAAAAATAGTAAAACAAAACAAAACAAAACAAGAAACCACTACTACGTCCCTAGAGAAATGGCAGAAATAATGCTACCATCAAAAACTTGAGAAATGCAGAGTGATAATTCTTACAATATCATCCCTTTATTCACCTAATTGGCTGGTGTGAAAACCAGACAAATTCTGAATGACAGTTGATAATCAGGTTGTGCTGCCAATTGCAACTGCAATTCCAGATGTGCTGTTCTTTAATGGAGCAAAACGACATAGCCCTTTGCACTTGATGTACAGCTACTGACCTGTTTTATTTTCCATTCCAATCATTGAGGAATTTGGGGAAACTGCACTTGTACGGTAGGGACAAGAGTATACTTTTTATTAATACCATCTTGCCCCAGGACTGTGTCAACTCTACCACTTTTTGTTACAATGTAGTCCAAAGTGAACTTAATTTTCTTTTTTCCTTTTTTTTTTTTTGAGACGGAGTCTCCCTCTGTCACCCAGACTGGAGTGCAGTGGTGCGATCTCAGCTCACTGCAAGCTCTGCCTCCCGGGTTTACGCCATTCTCCTGCCTCAGCCTCCCAAGCAGCTGGGACTACAGGTGCCTGCCACCTCGCCCGGCTACTTTTTTGTATTTTTTAGTAGAGACGGGGTTTCACCGTGTTAGCCAGAATGGTCTCGATCTCCTGACCTCGTGATCCGCCCGTCTCGGCCTCCCAAAGAGCTGGGATTACAGGCTTGAGCCACCGCGCCCGGCCAAACTTAAATTTTCTTAGTAGCCCACAAAACATTATATTGGTCCACTGTATTAACGCCATTATGCCTTAAATCAGGGAGAATATATGGTGTCCTCTCTCCCAAGGCCAAAATGCATAGCTGCAATTAAGAACCAAGGGGTAGAAATAGGAGTTGGCTTTTTTACTATTGTATCCAATAATTCACCTGAAGAGTTTCTGCTTCTTATTCAGTAGTCCTGGCTAAGTAGGCTTGAAGATTCTAGCATTAAATGAGCAATGTTTCACCCAGTAGTTATGGTCTCAATGAATTAGAAGCTAAGGCTACCTCTTGGCCATCTGGGGCTCCTTAGGCCACTGGGAAAAAAAAATGTGAAGAAAGAAGTCATTATACCAGTTGGCGTAACTGATCCCAATTGCCAGGGGGGAATTGAGTTGCTGCTGCACAACTAGAGAAAGGACTGTGTTTGTAACTCTGGGGACTCACAGGGACATCTTCAGTACTCCCTTGCCCAGTAATTCCCATGACAGAAAGCAGCAGAAACCCAATAAAGAGCAAATCACTAAGAACTCAGACCCCGCACACAGGTTCGGTCATCTCACCAAGGTTCTCAGAGGGTGAGGGGAACCTCAACAAGGAGTTCTCAGAGGGTGAGGGGAACCCAACGTCAAATGGATGGTGGGAAAAGATGGCCATGATACTTAGGCTGTATGACCATTTATGAGTAGGAACTCTAACAGCTATATTTCATTACTTGTTTTTCTCTTTTCACTTTTCTACTGCTGCTTTATATGAGGACACTAATGATACCTAATCCTTTAGGTTTAAAACGGAAGTATGAACAAATGGTTATCACCCCATAATGATAAAATAGTTGTTGGGACTCTGGGCATCTCTTGTGTTGAGGACATGAAATTTCACCTATATTAAGGACAAGAGAGGATAAGGGGCAAAAAAGCAGACTAAACATATTTTCCCACTGCCCTTCTATTAATATTTCCCATCTTTCTCCACCTTGCTTGCTGCCCCTGAAAGTCTGTCTGTTTGGACTATATCAAATGGGCTCTGTCGGGTTCAGCCTGACAGAAGAGTAGAGGAAGGGAGGAGAGAAATTGGGGTATTCATTCTTCTGGATCACCCCATGACGTGGCATCAAGGGAACTCTTATCTCTTGATAAAAGGTCACCGCTGCTCTCAAAGCAGATGCTCTCCAAAACTATCTTTTCTTCCAGTTTCAGGTAACTTCTCCCTTCCCTTGCCCTTGGGCACCAGCTCTTTGGTTCTCCCACACCATTTCCAAACCTTTTTAATTAGTCCCCTTATAAATAAACCCTCCAAAACTATCCTGAGTGTACCATTTGCTTGTTGTGATAATTCATTGCACGTCTATCAAATCATCACATTGTATACCTTGAATATACACAATATTTGTCAATTAACTTTTTCTTTTCAGACTGTGTTTCACTCCCATCGCCCAGGCTGGAGTGCAGTGACCCAATCTCGGCTCACTGCAACCTGCGGTTCCCAGGCTCAAGTGATTTTCCTGCCTCAGCCTCCCAAGTAGCTGGAACTACAGGCGCACACCACCGTGCCCAGCTTTTGTATTTTTTATAGAGACAGGGTTTCACCATATTGCCCAGGGTGGTCATGAATTCCTGAGCTTAAGTGATCTGCCCACCTCAGCCTCCAAAAGTGCTGGGATTACAGGCGTCAGCCGCCACACCTGGCCTAATTATTTTAATTCAAATGTTAAGCAGGGAAAATTTATCACTTTGATGACTGGGATATGAACCCTTGTTTTCCAGTAATCTTTACTTTTGGCTAGCACCTAAACACTTAATTCCTTCCTGTCTCTCTCTAGACTAAGTTGCTGAATGCAGGACAACCATGTCTGCCTTGCTCACTATCAAACCACAAAATGCCCAACAACTTCTGATACACCATAGCTGCTCACTACCGAGTATTTCTGCCTGTTTTCTGACCCATTTGGAATTCTCAAAAGGCAATCTAAGGCAGTGCTTCCCAAACTTTAATATGCATGAGTCACATAGGAAGCTTTTGAAAATGTAAATTTTGACTCAGTAGATCTGGACATTCTGTATTTCTAGCAAGTTCCAGGTTATACAAATGCTCCCAGTTTATAGAACACATTTTGAGGAACAAGTTAATGCCTTATAAAATTAAGCCAGAACTCCCCTCCAAAAAAAACCAATATTGTATGCTCCCACTTACACAAATGTGTAGAATAGTCAAATTTATAGAAACGAAGATGGTGATTGCCAGGGTCTTGAGGAAGGGGAGTTACTGTTTAATGAGTACAGTTTCAGTTTGGGGTGATGAAAAAGTTTTAGAGATGGAAGTGGTGAAAGCTGCACAAAAATGCAAATGAACTTAATGCCACTGGACTGTACACTTACAAAGTTAAAATGACAAATTTTACATTAAAAAAAAAACTTTAAAAACTCAAACAAGGCCCAAGTTGATCTTGCTTCAAGGAGTCTGCCACAACAGGTCCAGGGACGGTGGTGCACGCAGAGCCTGTCTTACCTGCCTCCAGATGCCTAGATCAAAGGTTGCATTAATGTTAACTCTGCCAAGCAAACTGCAGTTGGATAATCGTCTTAAAGGGTCTCATACATCAATTCTACTCAGAGGATTTCTGAGACAAGTTGCAGAAACTGCAGAACATGAAGCTAATTTAGGCTGTACATAAAAAGTGCATTTTCTAATCTAAACAGTTTTCATGACTTAGAGCTGAGACTCCAGATAAGAGTTACTGCCAGAACGGAAAATTAGTTTGCAACTGAAATTCCTAATGCTTACAACACGGTGCCTCTCAAAGTGAAATGCTTGACTGGAATCTGGTACCTGATGATCACAGGGACAAGTGAAATACAGCTATATCCACTGAAGGCACTTTGAACCAGTGACACTGGCTGGGCTTTCACCAGAATGTTAAAGGTGAAATTGTTGTTTGGGAATTAAATTCTTTATTATATTTTGAACTTTGATGGTCTATCCATTACATATTGAAGCTGCAGAACATCATTTATGAGACAAGGAGTTTCCACAGTAAGTAGAATGCTACTATATTAAATGTTGTACCAGATGATAGAAGATTATGGGATCACTAATTGTGTCACAACTTAAAACGAGAGTTAACCTTTCTCTCAGATGCTCACAGCTCCCTCAGTTCCCTGGATTGCAGTAGTCCTGTGATCTGACTCAGTGAGACCAAAACTCCAGAAATGCCCATTTTTGATGGAGAACTAAAAAAGAAAATGTGTCTGGGGTCCAAGAGTTGTCTGCTTACCTTGTTTACTCTTCCAAAACTATCATGTGAGCTGTTGATGAAGTTCTTCAGAAACTTTAACTCAAAATTGAGACTACAGCTTGCCTATCCTTTTTTGAAACAAAATCAATTACACAACTGATTCTAATGTGTTCAGTGTGACCATTACTTGCGCTGTCCAAATGCAACAAGAATCTGCCTCTTAATAATCAGAGCCCTTTACTTTCAGGTCTAGATGTGGCAAGAAGTTTTGGAGCCCTCTGAAGTCCAATCTGATTTTTAAAATCTCCTAACATGCTATCTGGAGGAAATATGGCTGGAGGCCCAGAGCAGTTATCCAGCTTGGGTGTTTTTGCTGCTGTAATGTGATTGTGAACCAGTAAGTAATGTCCATATAGCTATTTATTAAAGAACCAGACTCCAACTGTCCTGTTGGGCAGGAGAGATACCTTGGAAATTAGCCCAATGTCTGATGCCACCTGAAATCGTAGGCAAGCCTTCTTCAGTATTCCTTGTGGTTCTGAGCACTATGCAAGGGGTGAGTCTCATAGCCCTTGGTGGACCAGAGAACAGCGGTGGAAGAGTAGGTTTGATTAGTGGACTTCAGAGTAAGGATGTAGATAGAGAAATGGGCTTACTCTAGTGTTTACACATTTTAACCAATGAAATTAAATGCAAAATATTTGTATATTTTTAAACAAATAGATTGATCTCATTTCTACCTGTCATCAGCTCTGTACTCATTCTATTAGAACTATTCTCAAGTGAAGGACCTAGCAAATCACCCCACATGTGATAGTACCATTTCTAATTATTCTGTGGTCATCTTTTATTTTAAACTGTCTTCTTTGCTCACTGCAACATATACATTCACCCAAAATTGTGCTGGTTGTTCTTCCTACTGTATTTGATAAGGTTTATAAATATCTTGGTGGTGGTCACTGATAGATATGAATTACTCTCATCAGTACAGATCTACCTGAACTAAAACATTTTTTTACAATAAAACATGGTCCTTCAAAAACCATACTTTCTGGCTGGGCATGGTGGCTCATGCCTGTAATCCCAGCACTTTGGAGGCCAAGGCAGGCAGATCACCTGAGGTCAGGAGTTTGAGACCAGCCTGGCTAACATGGTGAAACCCGTCTCTACTAAAAATACAAAAATTAGCTGGGCATGGTGGTGGGTACCTGTAATCCCAGCTACTTATGAGGCTGAGACAGGAGAATTGCTTGAACCCAGAAGGCAAAGGTTGCAGTGAGCCAAGATCATGCCACTGCACTCTAGCCTGGGCAGCAAGAGTGAAACTCCATCTCAAAAAAAGAAAAAAAAAAAAAACCTATGTTTTCCTTCCTTATTGAACCACCTTAACACATATACACATTTCCTTTCTTATCTCTTTCACTGAGTTTTTTCTCCATCACTCTTAAGTCCATGAAGAAAAGGGCTATGCAAATTCCTACTCACCTCAAGCTCCCCCACCCCTTACTTTCTCTAAATGTCCACAAAATTAAAGTTTTCTCTTTGAGAGGCAGAACTTAAGTGATTGTACCTACCCATTCTATTTCCTCCCACACTATAAAAACGATGGAAGACTTTATTCCTACTCCTCATCAACCCCAGAAGATCACATGACTATAAATTCCCATGTTTTACTCAAGGGTAATCAGTCATGCCAAGGGTGAAGCAAGGAAGCTTTACTGAGAAATATTTGCCCATATTCCTTCAGACTTTCCCAGTTTCATAATGTGATTTTTACCTAAATTGAACCTGCAAAGCTCAAAAGCACATACTTGATTATATTTAGTTTCAATATAATCAGTAACTGATCCATGACTTCTAACTGGCAATACCCACTCCACCAACCCAAGAATAAATGTTTACCTTAAGTTCTAACTAGCTACTTTGGGAAGCTGGGGAAGCACAGGAAAAATAATGGGCTACAAGACTGACACCATGATGACTCACATAAGTGAAATATATCTAACCACACATGACACACACGCTTCAAAAAAGACAGGCCAACAATGCCTAAACTATTTTACCAACCAGTATTTCTGATTTTCTTCCTGATACTGGATGTTAAAACCTTAGAAATCTATAAATACTGCATTCAGACTTTCCACATCAAGAGAAGGGGGCCCAGGGCAGAAGATGTCAGGCCCCAGGCTGTTTGGGGTGGGAAAAGTAGCAAAGATTTCTCAACAGTCTGTGTCAGTTTTCTAACTTAACTGAAACGCCTTTAAGCTCTCCTTCATCCCCAAACTTTCCCCTATGGCATCTATGATAGAAAAACACTCCTCTCTCATATATGCCCCATCACTGGGGAGCCGGGGGGAAGGGAGTGGGCATTACACAGGCAAGCCAAACTTTTTATTCAACCAGAAAATGGATTTCTGATTCGGTTTAATGGCAAAGAGTTATGTAAATCCGTACCAAGTCCTGCTTCTTCCTCAAAGTGAACTGGGCTGCATTTTTGTGACTGGAAGCATTTCTCGTAATGGTGAATTAAGCACTTTAAAAAAATAAAATCAATCCCATCTCTATAAGTAGCATAAGAGCTGCTTCCAAGAACCCAGGGATGCCCACATCCCATAACCCACCCAGACACAGCCAATTCCTCATAGACAGCTACATGGGAAGAATAAAACCCTTTTGTCAACTTGTTTTGGGGGGTGAGAGAAAGGCAGTGCTTAGGGAATATGTAGGATGGATTGTTTTATTCCTGACACTACCAAAAACTATAAATCTACACACACAGTCACACGCACATACATGTCCATTTTTAAGAAAGCTTTTCCTCCCTGTGACTACAGGAACCCAGAATCCAGCCTCCCTCAGGCTGAGGGACGATGCCTATTAGTGGCACAGATCTAGCATATCAACATACTACAGAAGGCTCCTGTGTTGTCTCACAAGCTGAGAGGGTAGGGCAAAGAAGTGGACACTCATGGGGGACTTGCTTTTTGTCTTAAATCCAATCTACTCAGTAACACTCGCAGGTCCAGGGGCTGGGAGAGGTTCTGTGGGTACAATGTGGTGGACGACCTGATGGTCCCAGCCCACTGTGGTAAGCAGGGAGTGATTGAGCGGGGACCAAGTCGCATCTCTCACAAAGTCTCTGTGGGCTCGGCTTCTAAACCTAGAAGAAAGAAAAAAAAGTCAGGGCATAGTAGAGACAAGAAAAGCAGACCTAGAGAAAAAAGAGAACCCAACACATCTGGGGCATATTTTTTGGGTATGTTACACACATTTCACCAACTGTATGGCCTCATCACCAGGATAGCAGTGTAGCTATCCACAGTGGATGTCATCAATCATCCAATTCAGTCCTCTATTTTCATAGATGAAGAAACGCTGGTGAAAACAAGACAGTGATGTGGGGCAGTAACAGGCAGCAAATCATGGCAAGGAGGGAAGTACAATTCAGGTCTTCCAAGTGCTGCCTTTTACCCTGTAGCAGACTGCATTTCATATGCAGTTCTTTATGTGAAAGGATACACTGCCGCCCCCTTGTGGGAGAGGGCTGGAGTGCTAGACTTAAAAATTCCACCTACCACCCCGCTCTACCAAGGACATGGCTTGCCCTTGGGGTTGTGAATGTGCCCCAGGAACAGAGAGGGTCAACAGCCAGCCTGCTTCCATTACCAAGTCCCTTCAGATACAGACGGAGAATCTGTTCTCCAAAAGCACAATACACTTTTCTGAAGAGGAAAATGACTCACCCACCCACTGCTCCCCTTCCCTGATTCCCAAAGGATTCCACTTCACACTTACACCTCAGAAAGGCTTGAGTCCAGCACAGCAAGTGAGCAGTCTTCACTGAGAGAGGCCAGGAAGGGAACACTATCAGAGGGAGGAGAGGGTTGTGAAAGGCAAAGCCTGGATCCCAAGACAAAACCTTAACTGATCCGGCGCCACCACTACTGTGAAGTGACCCAGGAAAGGCAGCCTGATTCCCACTTTTGGCTAAGGTCTGGCTACTATAAGTCGACACTAAAAGTTTCAAGTAAAGATGAGGGAAATGAAGCAAAGTTAGGGTTGACAACCATCCTGGCAACTAACCACCCCATCTGGTCCTTCTCTATAGCTTCAGCAATAACCCAGAAACACAGGCTTTTCCAATCTCACAGTCCTAGAAGCCCACAATATGAACCATTTTGGGTGATGGGCAGGAATAAGACCACATTTTAGGCATTTCAGACAGAAACCGTATAATCTGAAAAATCCTTTGATTTCCAAAGGATTCCACTTCCCACTTAAGAGATCTTTGATGTTCCAAAACCTTAGCTAGAACACTGTCTGCTTTAAGGAACTACTTAATCAGCTAATGCTTTGAAAACATACACACACACCCTCACTGTTCCCAATTATACCCATCAGGTCCCTGATGACAAAGAACGGTACCTGTGTGGGGAGAACACCAGCCCAGTGACACACTGGGAGTGTACAGCTGAGCTCAGGACACAGCTTGTACTCTTGGTATCCACAACGGAGACTGTCCCATTCTCATCACCTGTAGAAGAGAAGGGAAATGTCATGGTGATTAAGAGCATGGACTTTGGTGCCAAAGATTTGAATCCTAGTTCCTCAAGCTTAGAAAAGTTAACCATTCTGAGCATCAGTTTTCTCTTTTGCAAAGCAGGAATAAGTCACTGGACGATTGTGAAAATTAAGTTAATGAATGAAGCAGTTATTATTTTAACCACAAACTACGTCACCATACACACAGCCTCATGACCACGATAGCTCTACACCTACCCACAGTAGAAAAGAATTCGCTATATAGCAATCCACTTGCTTTGTGGCTCACTGACTTATAGCCATGCCCAGAATACAGGAGCTGGATCAATCAATCAAAAATCAAATCCACTGGGAAAATAATCATGTTCTCCAAAGCTACACTAAAACTACCTTGGCATCACCCCACCTCCCCACCCTCAATTCATAATTCATCTAGTGTCCATGATGGCCAAGACTGAGCAGCAAGGGCCTTGTGCATTGTGGAGTCAGCTCTTTCTCTTTCCTCCTCCCCTTTCCCAGAGTCAATATGAAGTCTGACATGCCGCCTTACCAAAGACAAAGACTTCACTTTGCTGAGGATGCCAAGCCAGTGAGGTAGGAAGGTAGCCAGATGCACTGCAGCCTGCAAAGGAGAGAAGAGGGTCTGGATAAAAACTCAAAAGAGTCCAGAAGAAGCAGTTTCTCAAATGACATCACTCTAAATCCTGGGAGCACCTTTATTTGATTTCCCAAACCCTGCTAAGTCAGCAGTGTCCTCATCCTTGAGCCTCATAACCATTTATCCACCAGCTTCCTGCCCTTTCTGGACATGAGTCACAGGCAAGTTTCAGGCACAAATCATGAAGATAGCAATTCTGGTCCCTTTGTCCTCCCATCTAATAACGTAAATCACCCACCCAGGAACTGGCCCTTCCTCTTGGTATGCATTGCAAGAATGGGGTTAGCAGAGTCTCAGTGGAAAAGAAGGAGATTATGTCACTCATGTCACAGTAACTACCCTGGGCATCTGGCAACTATGCTTTGACAATGGCCAAAGAAATCCTCTTCTATCAGGGTTCCAAGTACTATTCTCCCACCAATGAATCTCAGACTCACCAATCTGTGATGCTGGCTTGGGACAGCGGGTATCCCAGAGTAAAATTCTGTTGTCCTAGAGGAAGGTGGAACAGAAAAAGGATCTCACAGTCCAAAGCGCTGCAGGCCAGACAGTCTCCACACTAGAGACTTTGGCCTATGGAGGGCTGGAGTGTGTTTAGGGAAGAAAGAGCTATCTCTTACCTCGCTGCATGAAAGAAACACAGAGTCCTTGTGAGGAGAGGCAGCAACACAAGTGACCTGTGCAGCATGAGCTATAAAGGAGAGAGAAAGAGAAACATGATAGAAAACAAGCTGAAGCATTACAAGAGGGCCAGCCCAGGAACAATCAAGGTGCAGGAGGGAGGGAGGGCTGGTCTCATGATACAATTTAACAAATTTCCTGGGAGATTACGGATTAGACAAAAGCTAAGAGGAGAAGTTTATAGACTTATAAAACCTAAAAAACCTTGTGAAAAAAATGTATTAGTAAAAACAATGAATGAGAAATTAGGAGCTTAGTAAGAATAACAAAGGAATTTCCAGTTAAGGCATCTTAGACGTGAGATCTAAATAATTCTAGAATAGCAGTCTTCATACTGGAGCACACATACCTCCAAGTAGTATACAAAAACTTTCGAGGGAGTTCTGGGCGCTAATAGTATTAAGAGAGCCAACTTCTCTAATGTTCTCTTTCTTAAAATTGAACTGCCTCTATTTTCACAATCACCCTTCTCCCACTTTAAAGAAAGAACACATACCTGTCATTCATCCCAGATCTTTCCATGGTACAGTGCTCAGGGGTATGAAAACATAAGGGTTCTAAACTAAGGCACAAAAGGGGCTTTTCCCTAAGAACCGAAGAGCAAAAAGAAAGAGCATCTAGGCAAAATTCAAGGAAGGGGGCGCTGATCTTGTTTCAGTCACACCACAAACACAAGTACGGTTCTGCGACTTCACTCTGCTTCTGTCTAATAACGAGAACTAAAAAATATGACAGATTGTCGTGATAAGGACATATTCAACAACTTTATCTGAATCTAAAACAAAGTCACACTTTTCTGACAGAAAATTTAGTCTAACTTGGTCCACTGGCTTTACAATGCAGATTGGCTTTTGCCAGTTAGGCTATTTGGTAGACATTCATACAAACTAAATAGGATTAACCTGCAAATCTAAAATTTGGACAAACATATGCTTGAAATAAGTATATAATAAATTATATGCCAGAAATTACCTTCTCTGCAACTAGTTAAAAAATTTCTTTAGGTATCAATTTAAAAATGTATGAGGGAGCACAGATTTTCAAAATTGTTTTAGGAGGTCTACATGGAAAAAACTTTAAAGTCACTGCTACATGTTAATTGGAAGCTGTGGAAACCTTTTCTACAGTCATTTTACCAGACTTTCCCACGTAGTCTGAATGTGCCCCCCCAACCCCCGAGGCAGAAGGATGGAAGTAAACCAGCTTCCATAGTTCTTTCCTAGCCCTAGAAGTCACAGAAAGTCAACAGGATAAGAAGTAAGAAAAGGAATTTATTGCTCACTTGAAAAAAGCAAAGCTCTGGGACAAGCACCATGGTGGTAAAGAAAAGATGAAGAATACATGGTTCCTCCACCCTCAAAGGTTTTGGGGCAAGATGCAGTGGCTCATGCCTGTAATCTCTCAGCACTTTGGGAGGCCAAAGCGGGAGATCCCTTGAGCCCAGGAATTTGAGACCAGCCTGGGCAACATAGCAAGACTCTGTCTCTACAAAAAATTAAAAAATAATAAAGGATTTGGAATTCAGCAGGGGGAATAAGACACAAACACAAAGAATAACAGAAAGGCTGCATGGCAGAAATGCTGAAAAACAGTTAGCATTAACCAGGAAAGCACATATGTCTAAGCAATAAAAGGCAAATATAATAGACATAGGGCATTGACTTTTTTTTTTTTTTCTCCTGAGACAGCTTCACTCTGTTGCCCAGGCTGGAGTGCAGTGACATGATCTCGACTTACTGCAACCTCCGCCTCCTGGGTTCAAGTGATTCTCGGGCTTCAGCCTCCCAAGTAGCTGGGATTACAGATGTGCACCATTATGCCTGGCTAATTTTTGTACTTTTTCGTAGAGACGGGGTTTCGGCATGTTGGCCAGACTAGTCTCTAACTCCTAGGCTTCATATGATCTGCCTGCCTCAGCCTCCCAAAGTGCTGCGATTTCAGGCGTGAGCCATTGCGCACAGCTAGGCATTCAACATTATTGTAAAACTATTTGCAAGTGACCCTGAAGGTCCAGGATACTGGACCTTGGATATGAGTCTGTGATTTCTCTGGTCTATAACTTAATCATGTACTTTGAAGTTAGAAATGGCAGGGAAAGGCACTTAGCCATTGAGAGAACCACAGTGATCAATCACCCAGCATCTAAATCTTGAAACATGCACACATTAAGGCTCTAGACGTTATCTTCACAAACAATGGCTCCCAAGATAAAGTCAACCACTAGTGCTGTTAATGAAAGTGAGCAGAAAGAGGGGCATTAAAAAAGCAATGGTTCTCAAAAGAAAACAGACATTTTATGAAGGTAAATACTCAAAAGTTCAAGATTTGAAAGTCTCAAGATTTATCCCTCAAGAATGTCAAGGATCTAATAAGCTTGAAGAGAGGAAATGGAGTAAAAGAGTTTCAATGCCATTACAAGAAAATGGGATTTTAATCCAGTGGCCACAAGAAACTAATAAAAGACCAAAAGAGCTAGATTGCTAGTGGAGACATGAGTGCTACTACCTGTGTTAAGGTAAAGCCTGAAAGTGAATAGGGGCATAGAAATGGATAGGAAGGTGACTGACCAGTGGAAAAGACTAAAAAGAACTTAGTGGCCAACTGATGGTGAGGAAACAGAAGGGGTGGAAAAGGACCAAGAGTTTGAGCTCTGTGTTGCCAAGGTGGTGAGGCCATCAATAGAAACAGGGAAACTGGCTGGTCTGAAGGTAGCAAGTTATCTCAATTGATTGTTCACAGTCAGTTACAGACTAAACTCCTTGTCATATTCTTCCCCCTTTTCACTACTGTACTTGACTAGTCGAATTAAAAAAAAAAAGAAAGAAAAAGAGGCCGGGCGCGGTGGCTCAAGCCTGTAATCCCAGCACTTTGGGAGGCCGAGACGGGTGGATCACGAGGTCAGGAGATCGAGACCATCCTGGCTAACACGGTGAAACCCCGTCTCTACTAAAAATACAAAAAAAAAAAAATTAGCCGGGCGAGGTGGCGGGCGCCTGTGGTCCCAGCTACTCAGGAGGCTGAGGCGGGAGAATGGCGTGAACCCGGGAGGCGGAGGTTGCAGTGAGCTGAGATCCGGCCACTGCACTCGAAAACTATCAGAACATGGAATTGCTGTTCCTAACATCAAAGCAAACTTCAAAAAGTCCAAAAACACAATAGCTAAGACCAGGGCTAAAAATGAAATACTCACCTCGGTATGAATTCAGTACCACCTGCTGAGCAAGGTCCCAAACCTTGATGCTAAGAGGCAAAAGGAAACAGACATTTAATCTTGACCTACACTAGCAACATAAAAACGTGTTCAAACAAGAACTTCCTGTAATCAACATTACCCAAGTCTTTGCCTCCTGGACTGCTGCTATGGTCTACTTACAATGGACTGCAAAATCACTAAGGAAACCTTACAGACATGCTAAAGTTAGTCACTGAATTCTTAGAATAAGCCCAAAATGTTACCTAATAAGGTTAACAGGATAGGAAAGGCGCCCAAAGGACGCTCAGAGACAGAAGCAATGAGAACAGGGACCCACCAGAAGTCTTTGCTACCACTGACAGCTTGTGTGCCAGAGCTCAGGACACTGACTGTAGACACAATGTCATCATGCTCATATTTGCAGAACTTGCTGACAATAAGTGTTTCATTCTCATCTAGTTCCCACAATTCAACAGCACCTGTTGGGGGTAGGGTAAGGAAAACATGAGCTTGAATTATACCAAGGCAGTAATTCACTTCTAGGATTCAAAGAGCCACTGTCACTAAATTAACAAAGTTAGTTAGTTATTCCTATAAAAGCAAAGTCCACATCACTGAAGAGTTTACCTAATTTCTGAGCCTTTGACTTTATTCTGTGTTACTGTTTTCCTAATGACAGCCCAGACAAGGAGGTGGAGAAAGCCAGTGATGTTAACACTTCCCAATTATTTGGACACTAATAAGTATTTGCTGAACTAGTTGAATAAATGTCTTGCAGAGTCTTTAAAAATATGTTGAATATTTGAACGTCTTGCACGGTGACTGGCTCAGCATAGAGAATCCGCCAAAAGTTTTCTTGATTATGTACTGTTCAAGCTCAATTGTCAGAGAGGTTAAATCTATAAGTGGGTCTTTTAAACTTCCATGCAATGCCAGCCAACTTCCAAATTCTGATCTAAAAAAAAAAAAATGCCAAAGCCTGCATCGCTGAGCCTACAGTCAACACAAAGAAAGCAGAATGAACACAAGAAAGCGGTAAGAAATGGAAAGAGACATGTAGCACAGATTGGCTTCAATGTCATCTTAAAATCAAGATTATGCTTGGTCTGGGATGCGGGGGTTAAGGAGCAGGTTACACAGAAGAAAAATGGTTCCAATCCGTTGCTTAATTTTGTTACGGATTTTTCTAGGAAATCTCACCAGACAATTTAGAATTTTAGAAAAGATATTTCCCACCTACACAAGAGTTTGCATTCGAGGCCAATACTCTCCGGCTCCTCCAAGCACTGAACATGGGACATTAGATATTGAGCTCAGCCCTACCCGTACCCCAAGCCTCCATTCTACCACTCCACCCGGGGGTGGGGGTGGGGGGTGGATGAGGGGAAAGTGACTCACCTGAATCAGAGGCCACCAGAATACCTCTCTCCCCAACCCAAGTGAGGTCAGCCACTCCAGCCTCCGTTTGGACTCCAGCGGAGCAGAAGCCTTCGTTGGGGGCAGCACAAGGGTCCTTAAAAAGCCAGAGGGAGCCGGCCCAGCAGCGGCCACTCAGGCTGGAGGCCCCGAGGAGAAGCGCCCCATCTACGGGGGGTACAAGCTGTCAGCGCGTGAAGGGTGGAAGGGCTCGCCTCCATGGAGACCACACAGAACAGCGTTCGGACCGGGTCTGGATCTGAGCTCAGGAACGCGGGGCGGGGCTGGGGACAGCTCGGCGGCGCGACTCAGGGGTCAGGATAACATGCAGGACGGGGATGGGCTGGGAGGGTCAGTCTCTGGGGAGGGGCGCCCTGGGCGGGGGTAAGGAAGCTCCCAGGCCCGGGATCTCGGCTCACCGGACCGGTACCGCGCAGCCTCCAACTGTCGTTCCATGCAGGCGGGCGCATTAGGGGGAAGATTCCACTCCCGGGCCGCCGGGGGCACTAGGGGGGGCGGGGTTTCCTTCCGCATCTCCACGGCCCCAACTCCAACCTAGACTCAAACTGGACGCCAGCCGGAGACTCAGCTCCGATAGCAAACCCCACGTGGTGCGCCTCTGAGCCTCCGCCCCTCTACCGAGGCTACGGCAAGTCTACTTCTCGCGAGAATTGCTTCTGTGGCTCCATCCTGCTTTCCGGCTGTCGCCCTCCTGCGATAGGTTCTCAGCGTTACTTGCCTCGTCTCGCGATAATTTGTTTTTAAAAATCTCCCGAGGAAAGTTGAAGGAATACTACAAAATTTTCATCTCGCGAGACTTGTGAGCGGCCATCTTGCTCCTTCCCTGACAGGTTCTCCTGTCGGGGTCACAGGGACTCTAAGATTGCTACCTGCGCCTTCGCTGACCATGCTGTCCCGGGTGGTACTTTCCGCCGCCGCCGCCACAGCGGGTGAGGGGTGTAGACGCTGCTCTGGGCTATCAGAGTGATTGGAAAGAAGCGAATCTAGGGGTCACGGGGGAGGGGAGAAGGGCGCAGCGACACGGGCCTGAGCGGCGAGTGATCAGCGCCGCTGGGAGAGGAGCGTGGGGACTTAAGGGACAGGAAAGAGGGGTACATAGCCTTAGTGATCGAGCCTGGCGGGGATGAGGAAGGGACAAACCAGATGTCATTTGACTTTGCTGACCTTCGCCTTGTCTATCTGCAGCCCCGTCTCTGAAGAATGCAGCCTTCCTAGGTCCAGGGTAAGTGTGAGGATAATGGTCCCTTTCGTCTTTGTTTTTACTATCTTTTATTTCTGGATTCCTGCCCCCACCCCGTTAGCTTTAGGCCAGAAATCTCTTTCCGATAATTTTGGGACACTTAAACCCTCTTTCAAACACTTGTTCCCGCAACTGCCAGGAACGCTCTCATATCAACTAATGACCAAGACTTTACAGGATAAGTAACGTATGCTAACTAAACTAGAAATTGGTTTTGCTGTCTTCTATGCCCGCCCCTCTCCTTTGTGACCTTCCCTTGGGACCTTATGACATGTAGCTTCCACAGCCTGAATCAGAGTAGATTACATACCCAAGAACAAATTTTGTTCAATAAAACAGTGAAGCATGTTGTTTATAGTCTATTTCCCAGATACCTAGTTTTTGCTGCCATATAATAACAATCAGAGAAATCATTCATTGATTCAGTAAATATTTATGTTGCCTAAACACATAACCAAGGATACAAGAATGAGTATGGCAAATTACCTGCCCTCATGGAGCTCACAGTCTAGGAATGGGAGGCACCTTTAGAGTATTGGTTTAGAGTGAGGGCTCCAAAGCCAGTACAGGGTCCCACTTACTAGCTGTGTGATCTCAATTTCTTCATCTACAAAATGGCAATGATAGTGCATTGTGGCTTTTGAGAATTAAGAGACAATTTCTGTGAAACTCAAAAACAGTTCTTGGTACATGGTGTGTGTTTAGTAAATTTAGCAGCTGTTTGCGTTAAAATTGTTTCATAAGACATGTCCATTTTCCTAGAGATTTCTTTTTACTTCCAAATTTAGTTCTAAAGCTTGCAAATTATGTTAACTATCAAATTGAAAAACTGGACTTGAAAAGTGGTCTTGTCTGTAATTAAGTCTCATGTGTGCAATGAAGTAAGGCTATAATTGATTGCTTCCAACTTAGAAGAAAAAGGACCCCATACAGACTTGTAAACAAATAATTGTAATACCAGGTAATAAATAACTTACATTTACAAGATACAAGGAATATCCTTGGTTTTCTTTCACACTTCATGTCCAGTACCTCAGCAAGGCTCTTCCTCTAGAAATTTGGACTCTGACTGCTGCTTCCACTACCGCTAAGGTATGAACCACCGCAAACTTTCACCTAGGTATTTTAGTAGTCTCTTCATTAGTCTTGCATCTCTATTCTTGTCCTGTTACAGCCCATTCTCATAATAGCCAGGAGGATTATGTCAATATCCCACCAAAGCCTTCCAGAGCTCCCCATCCCACCTGAATAAAATCCAAACTTAGCATAACCCAGAAGGTCCAACATGAATCGATCCCATCCTATCTCTTGACACCATCTCCTTCTGTTCTCTTTTTAGATCATTCTTCAACCATACTGGCCTTGGTGTTCCTCTGAAAACTACCAAGCGCATTCGTGCCTCAATATCTTTCTACTTGCTCTTCTCTCTTTTCCTCAGATCATTGGGTCAAATGTCATCTGGCTCCCTACCCAAAAAAACTTCCACATTCTGTTGCTCCCTATCCCCTTACCTTGCTCAGTTTTTCTTCATAGCACTTACAGCTGCCTGAAATTTTGTATGGAGATAACACACTCACCCTTCCCATACCCCCAACTAGAATGTTGAAGGCTGGAGCTTTGTTCATTGCCATGTTACTGGTACCTAGCATTAGTAGAAAGTCAATAAATGTTTTATTGATTAAAAGAATGAATGTTAGCCCAAAATGGGGGAGGGCTTTACACATCCGGAGGCTGATTGGTCTTGGTAGTCATTGCTATAAAGTCATGGTATGAAAGGCATACAAGACAGAAGGAGCAGCATTGGGCAGTTTTTTTGTGGTGTTTTTTCATTTGCTTTTGAGAGCTGTTAAGTAATTCCAGGAGAGTAAGAGAATGAAGGAAGTTGAGGTTGTAAAATTTGACAGGACCAGGCACAGTGGTGGCTCATGCCTATAATCCTGAGGCCAAGGCAGGAGGATCACTGGAGCCCAGGAGTTTGAGACTAGCCTGGGCAACATAGTAAGACAAAAACAAAACAACAAAATTTTTTTAAAATTCTAAAAATTAGCTGGGCATTGTGGTGTACGCCTGTACTCCCAGCTATTGGGAAGGTTGAGGTGGGAGGATGGCTTCAGCCCAGGAGGTGGAGGCTGCGAGTGAGCAGTGATGGCACCACTGCACTCCAGCCTGGGTGACAGAGTGAGACCTTGTCTCAAAAAAAAAAAAATGACAGGTACTAGATTATATATGTTATATTAAGTAGTTTTCAGTAGGCAGGAGAGAGCCTGTTGAGTTTTCAAGTCAAATTTTCATTTTAGAAACATTGGCAGTAATGTGAGAGGGCTCGGTTTAAGTTGGGGTATTTAATAAGAAGCAGAGGCCAGGTATAGTGTCTCACACCTGTAATTTCAGCACTTTGGGAGGCCGAGATGGCAGATCACTTGAGGCCAGTAGTTTGAGACCAGCCTGGCCAACATGGCAAAACCCCATCTGTCCTAAAAATAAAAAAATTAGCTGGGTGTGGTGGCACACGCCTGTAATCCCAGCTACTCGGGAGACTGAGGCACAAGAATCGCTTGAGCCTGGGAGGTGGAGGTTGCAGTGAGCAGAGATCACGCCACTGTGCTCCAGCCTGGGTAATAGAGCGAGATTCTGTCTCAAAAAAAATAAAATAAGCAGAGAGATCAGGTTTTGGATTGTTAAACTAAGCAAGAGGTGATAAGGGCTTGAACTAAGGTAGCTAGTTAGGGAGACTTCTCAGCTTAAGCATACCTTTTAGTACTATGATTTAAATCAGTGGTTCTTAGCCTGGGGTGCTTTGCCTGCAGGTGACCTTTAGCAGTGTCTGGAGATATTTTTCAGTATTACCATTGGGTGGGTCGGGGAGGAAGGAGGCTACTGGTCTCTGTTGTGTAAAGGCCACAAAGATACTGCCAGACGTTCTACAATGCACAGAACAACCTCTTACAACAAAGAAGTATCCAGTCCAAACATCAGTAGTGCTGAGTTGAGAAACCTTGATGTAAATGAAGGAATCTCAAGCGTGATTCTCAGATTTCAAAACCTGGTGGGGTAGCTAATATATTTGGAGGCAGAAATAATATTCAAAAGATAAGCATTGTACCAAAATAAATGAAATAATGTAAATTCTTACATTACAAGGAGATAGAGGTTGACAGAGTAGAGGAATGGGAGGTGGGAAGTGGGACAAAAATATACTGAAAACTTGAAGGAGACTAAACTTAACAGCAGACATAAAGGGACTAAATTTTATTTCATCAGAAGCCTAAGGAGACATCAGTATGCTGTAACTGTTAAAAGTGTAGTCTTAAGCTGCTTTAATACAAGAATAGTTTCCAAATCCACTGTTGATAACAGTTCAATTGTTCAAGCTCAGTACTGGCAATAGCAAGTTCTCAGTAAGTATTTGTAGAATGAATGAATTGGCCAGACTATACTTAGAGTATTATATACAGTTCTGTTATACCTCATTTAAAAAAAAAAAAAAAAAGACAAAACCAGAGAAGTCTTTATGGGCAATCAGGATTGTGAGGGAACAGATGTTTCACCCAGGTACATGTGTGTTATCTTACATAGAAAAGCAAAATTAGAACTAAGAATGGATTGAGGTTCCAAGAATGTATGCAGCATCTCAATTCAAAGATGAATATAATTAGAGCTACCCAGTACTGAAAAAGTCTGTTACATATAGTGATTAGCACTCCCATCAAAGAGAGTATTCAAAAATGTTGAGGAGCCAACATACCAGGCATATAATAGCTAACCACTTACATAGCACTTTTCCATGTGCCAGGCATCATTCTATGCACTTTACATATATTAACTCAGTTAATCCTGTCAACAACCATATAAGGTATTCTTTTATTTCCATTTTACTGAGAGAAATCTGAGATTACAAAAGCTTTAAGTTCTTTACTCAAAGTCAAGGGGCAGGTCTAGGATTTGAACTCAAGGAGGCTATCTGGCTGCCACATCCACATTCTTACATATTTCAGTGCTAATAATAGACATACACAGTGCTAGACAGATGATCTGCAAGGCTTATAGAAAGGATTCCAGTATTGGGTAGAAGGTTAAGTGTCTGTAATTAATTCTTTGCTCTTGTCACAGCTGATTACTGGACCCTAACCTTCCTGTTCCCAGTCCATTCTCTTTCCATTATGAGAGTTAGAAAACTGTCTCAATCCTCAACCCCATTTGTTGTTTCTGCTAATTATTCACACATTGTATTCTCCTTAAAGAAATAGGCTTTACATTTGTACAATTATTACCTGTAGAGTATTGCAGGCAACAAGGACCTTCCATACAGGGCAGCCACACCTTGCCCCTGTACCACCTCTTCCTGAATATGGAGGAAAAGTTCGCTATGGACTGATCCCTGAGGAATTCTTCCAGTTTCTTTATCCTAAAACTGGTGTAACAGGTGAGCATTTTTGCCTGGTCTTTGATAATATGGTTTGATGGCATCACTAAAATCAAATTAGGTGGGTTTTCTTGTTTGGTTGTTGTTGTTTTTTTTTTTTTTTTTTTTTTTTTTTGAGACAGGGTATTACTCTATCATCCAGGATGGAGTGCAGTGGCACAATCACAGCTCACTGCAGCCTCCACCTCCCCAGGCTCAGGTCATCCTCCCACCTCAGCCTCCCGAGTAGGTGGAACTATAGGCATGCATCCGGCTCATTTTTCAATTTTTTTGTAGGGACAAGGTTTCACCATGTAGCCCAAGCTGGTCTCCAACTCCTGGGCTCATGGGATCCACCCACCTTGGCCTCCCAAAGTGCTGGGATTACAGGCTTGAGCCACCCGCCTGCAGCCGCAAGTCAGCTGTTTTCAAAAGGAAATTGTAACAGTTGATTTGATTGCTCCAACTTGTTTTTGGTATAAATGTATTTGGGATTTTAACTTAATTTTACAGAATTATCTCTTGTTTGTTAGTAGATCAAATTTTTTGATGCCTGCTCTATGCCAGGCGCTGTTGAAGGCATATGGTGTTAAACAGTGTTAAGTGCCTGCTGTCATAGAACATACATTCTGTTGTAGGATGACAATAAAGAAATGAGTAACTGTATAATATACTATTAGATAGTGAAAAGGGTATGAATAAAAATGAAGCCAGGTAAAGCGGGAGTCCCCTGATTAAGTTTATGATTCTCTCTACTATATGTACTGCCTTTCTTGGCCCATACCCAAGTATTGCTATGACTGTGGAACATTGGAAGCCAAAGACTCTTTTTTTAGCCCTGGAGTCACCTAAAGTAGCATTTTCCTAACTGAAATTGCTAGAAACATTAGTCTCCTCAGACTTCAATGGCTGATAAAAATGTTACATATTCTAGATGTTTCTTGCAAATTCATATTTAAAATTTGTATATTAAAGACAATTAAAAAAAAACTGTTGGAACTTTGTATGGGAAACCGGGTAAAATGTATTTGAGTTTGTAACCCTGTTATTGTCATGATACATCCTGCCATCCTGTGATTCTCAGAAATACTGTAAAATGCTTTCCTAAAAGCCTGCTGTGGGCCTCTCTTACATCCTGTGAAGCATGGAGGAAAGACTAAAGATATGTAAATCATGGTTTGCATCCTTTCAGAATACATGACCTGGTTAAAGAAAAAGCCGTATTTGAAGTGTTGTAATTAGGTGCTACAGGAGTTGGGAATCCTAATATTTATTCATTCTTTTATATACATACCACTTTGTAGTTGTTTTTCCTTGTTTTTTGTGTAAATTTTAACCTGTCTAGTGTTCCCATTCAATAAATAGTATATTTTGCTGGACAAGTTACTTCAGAAAGTTATCTGGCATCTTTGTAGAATAGTTTAATTTACGGTGCTGGGTATTGTGCTTAACATTATTTCTCAAATTTATCAGACTGAAGAACGTACTGTCCCCATTTTACAAATAAGGAACTAAATTCAGAGATTATTTAGATTGCTCAGTTTCTTTAAAATTGTAGAGTCAGTATACAAATTTCCCTGAGTCCATATCTTTGTTCTTTCAGCTCTACCGTACTGCTTCCCAATCCAGTGTTTTGTCTTTGAATCTAATTAAGTTGTTACTTTGCCTTCTGCTAATCAAATATAGAAGTGCCTTTCTATCTTCCCTCTTTTAGGCATAGCATATCCATTCATAAAATAACTCTTCTTCTTGTAGGACCCTATGTGCTCGGAACTGGGCTTATCTTGTATGCTTTATCCAAAGAAATATATGTGATTACTGCAGAGACCTTCACTGCCATGTCATTAATAGGGATAATGGTCTATGGAATTAAAAAATATGGTCCTTCTGTTGCAGAATATGCTGATAAACTCAATGAGGTAAGAACCATAAACCTTATTTCCTATTTTAGACTAGCAGAAACATGAAGGTCATCTAGTGATATTTTTGATATGAGTGTTAGGGGAGCAACACATAGAAATGAATCTAATGCTTCAAATAAGTGTTAATGTTAGTTACTAATTTGAGATAATTTTTTTATATCTACTAAACCCTTTAGCTTTTCTATAATCATTCAAAAGGTATTGTATAGTTATTATGGGCAATTATTTTTAAGGATTTGTGCATTTCTTTCTATTTTCTTTGTGGCTGTTTTACAAATTAGAGATGCAACTTTGAAGAAGCATGAAATGAATCTCCTTTTTTTACCCTTTGTGCTTTCACTGATCTTTTTGTTGCTATCACAATTGTAGCAAAAACTTGCCCAACTAGAAGAGGCGAAGCAGGCTTCCATCCAGCAAATCCAGAATGCAATTGATATGGAGAAGTCGCAGCAGGCACTGACTCAGAAGCGCCATTACCTTTTTGATGTGCAAAGGGTAGGTTTCAGAAGTTTCTAGGAAGAATGAAGTTACTTGTGTGCATTTTTTTAATTCAGAATTTTTTATGAAGAATGATTAAATAGATTGAACATATTTTATTTAGAAAAGAACATTTATGTAGCAGTTGGCATTCACGGCTATTCAAACATTTAAGAACTGTCAAGTGGAAAAATAGTTCAAATTATTATACAATTAGAAACCGTAGAAGCTATTAAAAAAACATTTCGGATCCACACAAAAAGAAATAGTCATTAAGTTAAAGCTGATTTTAAAATGACATGCACTGTATAAGGAAGACTATAGGTAAAATACATCCTGTGTATTTCATACACACTTGCTACAAGAACATCTTAACATCTTTGCTGTAAGGAAATCTGATACTGCATATTCTAAATCCACAAAGCAGGCTGGGCACAGTGGCTCACATCTGTAATCCTAGGACTTGAGGAGGGTGAGGCAGGAGGACTGCTTGCACCCAGGAAGTCAAGACTGGAGTTAGAGTAAGCATCTGAAATAGTTAGGATCTTGGCCAATATTTCTCAATACTGGCTAAGATAGTAAGCATCTGAAATGTTTAGGATCTTGGCCAATGTGGTCTCGGTACCGCATGCATTAGAGTTATCTTTGGTGTTAATTTTTTTTGCCTCTTTCCAAGACTTGTGGAATCAGAACCTTTCTTAAGGGCTATCCAAGAATCTGTATTCTTTTAAACAAGATCCCTAAGGACTCGTAAGCACATGGATATTTGAAAATCCCAGAAAATGTTAATTCCATGTATATTTAGGTTACAAAGGGAGAATGCTTCCTGCTTCTTGTGTAGTATATACACATGTGAATGCATGCATACATATATTTTGGCTTTTTTAAAAAAACATATTGGAAAATGTAGCTTTTTCCTAAGAGTGAAATGATAGTAATTTAGGTTTTTATTTATTTATATTTACTTGATGGATATTTATTGAGTTCTTCCTATGTGGATATTCTGACCAAGGCAGAGTGCTAAAAATATAGTGGAGAACAAACAGCTTCTGCCTTCATGGAGTCTTATTTTCTAGCCAGTCTTTGGGAGAAGCACAGAAAATAAATAATTGAACAGATGCAAATGTCAACAGGTAGTAAATGCTAGATAGAAAAATAAACTAGTATTAAAAAGATTGCAGGCCAGGTGCATTGGCTCATGCCTATAATCCCAGCACTTTGGGAGGCCAAGGCGGGAGGATCACTTGAGCCCAGGAGTTTGAGACCAGTCTGGGCATAGACCCTTTCTACAAAATTGCAGGAAGAAGGAGTTACTGTTTTTATAAGAGCATTCAGGAAATGTCTCTAATATGATAATTGAGCAGAGACGTGAAAGAACTAATAGAGCAAAGTATGTGGGTTTTTGGGGAAATAAGTGCCAGGCTGAGGGAAGAGCAGTTGCAAATGCCCTAAACCTGGAAGTTTGCTTGATATAGTCAAGGAAAAGTAAGAAGGTCCATACAACTGAAGTAGAATTGGTGGGGGGAGAATAAAAGGAGACAGAGGGTGGCCTGGGACTATGATACATAAAGACCTTAGGCTCCTATAAGAACTTTGACTTGGACTCTAAATGAGAGAAAGTCATTGAAGGATCACTCTGATTGTCTTGTTGCCAATAGCCTTCAGTTCGGTGTGCATTGGTTTGTGATGCCTATGGGTTAGCTAAGTAGAAATATATAAGAGCTTGACCTTGTAGCCTTACTGCCTGTATGCTGATCTTGGCTTCATAGTTTATTAGCTCTGTAACCTTGGTCAAGTTTCCTAACTTCTGTCTCAATTTCCTCACTGCAAAATGGATATAATTATAATAACTATGCCATGGTTTCATCATAAGGTTTAATTGAATCCAAACACAAACGTGTTTAGAGTGTAGTCAGTACTCTACAAATGTTAACTATTATTTGATCTAGCAAGTATTATGACATAAACACAAAGACAAATATACAATGTGTGCACCATTATTTGTAGAACCAAAAAATTAATTATGGAGTACCAGTATAGTGGAATCCAATGTAGCTTAAAATTGAGGTAGGTTTTTGTGTCATAATTAATAAACATGATGTGTATATGCCTATATTTTGATGTGTATACCTATATTTTTATTAAATATTTCTGGGAGGGAATACAAGAAATACAGGAAGTTAGTGGCCTATGGGGGGACTGAAGGAGACTTATTTCTTACAGCATACACTTTTAAGTATATTTTTGCCATATGCTGTTATAATTTCTAGGTATATATTTATTAAATAAAAGAATTCCACATAAAAGACAAAAGAAGTGGGGCATTCTCACTGGCAGAATCTTCAGAGTAGAAGTATTCCTTCAAGTATACAATGTTTATCATTTCTTAATTTTGCCCCAGAATAACATTGCTATGGCTTTGGAGGTTACTTACCGGGAACGACTATATAGAGTATATAAGGAAGTAAAGAATCGCCTGGACTATCATATAGCTGTGCAGAACATGACGCGTCGAAAGGAACAAGAGCACATGATAAATTGGGTGGAGAAGCACGTGGTGCAAAGCATCTCCGCACAGCAGGTACACAACACTTTTGTAGGTTCTGACATTGTACTGGTATCTCTTAACAAGTATCTGCTGATGTTTCGTTAAGGTAGGAATAGCTGGCAAGGAGTCTTTAGCCTAGAAGTAGGTGTAACCCCGGTTTGTTTTTCTGGATAGTGATAAGCAGGAAGATGCTGCCTATCTGTCAGGATGGCTTTTCTCTTTCTTCAAATTTGGGTAGCATTAACTGATATATTTAATTTCTCTATAAAACAGACTGGGCTGGGCATGGTGGCTCATGCCTGTAATCCCAGCATTTTGGAAGGGCGAGGCAGGAGGATCACTTGAGACCAGGAGCTCGAGACCAAGCTGGGCAACATAGCAAGATCCTGTCTCTGCAAAATATTTAAAAAGTAGCTTGGGTGCAATGACAAACGCCTGTACTTACGGCTACTGAGGAGGCTGAGGTGAGAGGATCTCTTGAGCCCAGGAAGCATAGGCTGTAGTGAGCTCTGATCGCACTGTTGCACTCCAGCCTGGGTGACAGAACAAGACCTTGCCTCAAAAAATAAAATAAATAAAAGACTGAACAAGGCTATTTCTAAGCCCCTTCCATTTTCTAATTCCAGGACATTCCATTTCTTCTTTTCACCTGCATAATGTGTCTGTTTTGAACGGAAATGTTTTCTGTTTGCTTAAACTGAATCGATTTTTTTTCATTTATATTTTTGCTTTAATATGACTTGATTTTTTTCTTTCTCGGGGTTATAACGTTTAAGTATTTCTGGTCATTTTCAGCATAACCTATGTAGGATTAGAAAAACAGGGTCTAGGCCGGGCGCGGTGGCCCAAGCCTGTAATCCCAGCACTTTGGGAGGCCGAGATGGGCGGATCACAAGGTCAGGAGATCGAGACCATCCTGACTAACACGGTGAAACCCCGTCTCTACTAAAAAATACAAAAAAAAAAAAAAAAAAAAAAAAAAAAAAAAAAACTAGCCAGCAAGGTGGCGGGTGCCTGTAGTCCCAGCTACTTGGGAGGCTGAGGCAGGAGAATGGCGTAAACCCGGGAGGCGGAGCTTGCAGTGAGCTGAGATCCGGCCACTGCACTCCAGCCTGGGCGACAGAGTGAGACTCTGTCTCAAAGAAAACAGGGTCCTATCAAAGTTTTTTTCTTTTTTTAGTAAACTGTCTTTTACATAAATGTAATATACATGCTTAAGAAACTTAGAAAATACAAAAGAAGTCTAGAAAAGAGACTAAAAATTATTTTCATTCTTAACATTTGTATATTACTAATATTTGTTGAGTTGGTCTTTTTCAAGCAGCTGTTAGTTGTACAAGCCAACATCAGTGGCAGATGGTTACAGGAATATCTGGTCTCAGATTCTATACAGATTTCACTCATAAAAGCTGTGAGCCAGGGAATTTCAACTAACCCCTTGGATTTGCTTAAAATAAATTGTATCTCCTCTGTGTTAGTTTTACTTCTAAACCTCTCTAGTAGCCGTATAATGTTAAGCCAGTAATCATCTTGAGGTTCTGGTCTGGTAGGAGGTGTCTTTTAGAATAATGGTGTTTATACTCTATACTTTTCTATGTTTTGGAAAGATCTAACCAGATTTCTCTTTCCTTATCACAGGAAAAGGAGACAGTTGCCAAGTGCATTGCGGACCTAAAGCTGCTGGCAAAGAAGGCTCAAGCACAGCCGGTTATGTAAATGAATCTATCCCAATTGAGACAGCTAGAAACAGTTGACAGACTAAATGGAAACTAGTCTATTTGACGAAGTCTTTCTGTATTGATGTCTACTGAAGTTATGGTTTACCCTTCCTAAAATGAAAATTTTTTTCATATAGTAAGAAAACAAAATCTCTATCGGCCAGTCAGATGTTTCTCATCCTTCTTACTCTGCCTTTGAGTTGTTCCATGATCACTTCTGAATAAGCAGTTTGCCTTTATAAAACTTGCTGCCTGACTAAAGATTACCAGATTATAGTTTAAATTTGCAATTAATTCTACCATCTTGCAATAAAGTGACAATTGAATGAAACAAGGTTTTTCAAGTTGTGTAATTCTCTGAAATATTCAGCTTTTGTCATCGGGGTAAAAATTAAAGATGTTGTTGAACTACTGTCTTGTTTATGAGACCATTCAATGATGAACTATTTCTGGCTGATAGGTTATGAGACCTATCAGCTTTCTAGTACTCTTAAAATAACTAAATGGAATATTATATATATTCTATATATTAATTCATATAATTGACATTACTATTTTAGTAGTATGCCTGTAGAAAATATTATGGACTCAGTATGTCATAAAATCACTCTTCAGAATCCAGCAAGCCAGGTGCAGTGGCTCACACCTGTAATCCCTGCACTTTGGGAGGTCGAGACAGGTGGATCACTTGAGGTCAGGAGTTTGAAACCAGCCTGGCCAACACAGTGAAACCCTATCTCTACTAAAAATACAAAAGGTTAGCCGGGCATGGTGGCAGGTACCTGTAATCCCAGCTACTCAGGAGGCTGAGGCAGAAGAATTGTTTGAACCCAGGAGGCAAAGGTTGTAGTGAGCCGAGATCACACCACTGCACTCCAGCCTGGACAACAGAGCGAGACTCCATCTAGAAAAAAAAAAAAAATCCAGCAGACACCTAACAGGAACATAGAAAATAACAAGTGTTGGCAAGGATATGGAGAATTTGGAATGCTTGTGCACTGTTTGTAGAAATATGAAATGGTACATGTAGCCACTATGGAGAAGTGTGGTGATTCCTCATAAAATTAAAATGGAAATACCATGACCCAGCAATCCCACATCTACATATATACTCAAAAAAATTAAAAGCAGGGTCTTGAAGAGATACTTGTACACCATGGTGATAGCAGCGTTACTCACAATAGCTAAAACATGGAAGCCGCCCAAGTGTCCATCAGTAGATGAATGGATAAGCAAGATGTGGTATATCCATGCAATGGAGTATTACTCCACTTCAAGGAAGAAAATTCTGACACTGGCTACAGCATGAATGAACCTTGAGGACATTTTGCAGTTTTACAAGATGAGTTACGGTGCTGGATAGTGGTGATGGTGGCACATTAAGGATGTATTTAATACTGTTCTTAAACAGTACACTTAAAAATGGTTAAGATGGTAAATTTTATGTGTATTTTACAATTTCTTTTTTAATTGAAGAAAAATCCAGTAGATAAATTAGAAAATTCTTCCCTTCCTGGGTTTATCTGCATTCGATTCTCCCATACTTGTACAAGGATTTATTTGTATTCAAATGGACAAATTACATAATAGGAAATATTTGAAAATATTTATCATGGGTAATTGATATTTTCATTGACTTCCTAAGATTTTATGTAATAATCATTTCAGCCAATATTGATAGCTAATGTACTAATCTAATATTGAAATCAGATTGATATCTTTGTTACTTAAAGATAATTTGATTGGATCAACAGTTATTTCAAATTGATTAAACAAAAAATTATAAAACACCTAGTTTGTGCTAAGCAACATAATGCAGTGATCATACAGAGATAAAAGTCCTCACCTCGGAGTTAAATATCTACTAGGAAGACAGTAAGAATATGTGATAATACAAACTTAAGCACGGGATGCTCTGAGAGTGTGGCAAGCACCATTTTAGGTAGTCTCACCAGCCTCATGTTTCCCTCATATACATCATCCAGGTCAAGGTTCAGTCAGAGAAGCAGAATATATGTTTATATATAAGGAATTTGACTACCCCGTTGTGGGAGCTAAATAATCTGTAAAGCTGTTAGTGTTCTTTCTGATGCTGGAGCTTGAAGTCCACACGACAGTCGGTTAAGGGAAAATGGATGTAAAATGGGAGGCAGTGAGAACAAGTGGAAATAACAAGCACTGACAAACCCACGTCAGTTTGTATCATCTCTGGCCTTGATAATATGGTTAATATGGTTGTTCTGTATAACCCCATATCCAACACAAACACGTGGTTTAGAGAAAACTGGTTAGAGAAACAAGTGATCCAGGGAAAGGACGGGAAGTTGTTCAGCTGCAGCTTGTGAGCTAACACAAGTATGAGCTATAAAACAGCTGCTGCTTCACATTCACCCTCCAAATTTTGCTCAAGACTTGTGGCTTACCCTAAGCAGAACATTGAAGGAAGATAATTCTGGAAAATGTATTTCTGCCTGACCAAGCTGACATTACAAACCACTACACTAACTATCCTATCAATAATTGTTAACCTGAATGAATAATGCTTAAAAATTTCAGCCCCAGGAGATCAAGTAAAACATGGAGAGAGAGGAAAGGTGACAGGTCGGAAAACAAATGGTGTCTGAGCTGCCATTTGGAAGTTAGCCGAGAGGGTGTCTCAAGGATTAGACAGAGTCCAGGAAGATGGAACAGCATTTGTGATTGTAAAGATGTAGCAGGCCGGGCGCGGTGGCTCAAGCCTGTAATCCCAGCACTTTGGGAGGCCGAGACGGGCGGATCACAAGGTCAGGAGATCGAGACCATCCTGGCTAACACGGTGAAACCCCGTCTCTACTAAAATACAAAAAAAAAAACTAGCCGGGCGAGGTGGCGGCACCTGTAGTCCCAGCTACTCGGGAGGCTGAGGCAGGAGAATGGCGTGATCCCGGGAGGCGGAGCTCGCAGTGAGCTGAGATCCGTCCACCTCACTCCCGCCTGGGTGACAGAACAGAGCGAGACTCTGTCTCAAAAAAAAAAAAAAAAAAAAAAAGATGTAGCAGAGGTGACATTTTTAAAAAGGAGGTCTCAGTTGAGCTGAAAACAAATATTTTATTTATATTAATGGGTTTTGGGGGTTTTATGTTTCATTTTTGTTTTGTTTTGAGACAAGAGTCTGGCCCTGTCACCCAGGCCAGAGTGTGCAGTGTGCAATCTCAAGCTCCACTGCAGTCTCCGCCTCCTGGCTCAGGATCCCCACCTTAGGCCTCCTGAGGTATGCTTGGGAACTACATGGCATGCACCACTGAAGGGGTGGCCTGCCCTCCACACCTGTGGGTGCTTCTCTTATGGTGACTAGAGATTTTGAGGAAAAGAAATAACAAGAGGACCGAAAGAAAATCGGGGCCCAGGGGGCCGGTGCTCAGCTTACAGAGGACCCACACCGGCACCGGTCTCTGAGTTCCCTCAGTATTTATTGCTCAAAAGATATGGGAGTAAATCAGCAGTAAGACATACAGATACACGGAGATGTTCCATTGCCCAGGGATGGGCAGGAGACAGATGTTTTTCTTTTACTGAGATTTAAGAGAATGGTAATGACCTTTAACCACAAACAGCCTTCAGGCATTTGTTAACAAAGCACATTCCTTACAGCCCAAAATCCTTTAAACCTTAATCACCACAGCGATGTCTCTTGCAAGGACAAGATTGGGGGTAGAGTCACAGATTAACAGTATCTCAAATACAGAGCCAAATGGAGTCTCTTAAACTTACTTCTTTCTATAATAACACAGTAACAGGCTGACCTCTCTTTTCCCCACACACCACCACGCCCATCTAATTTTTGTGGTGTTTTTGGTAGAGATGGGGTCTCACCATGTTGCACAGGCTTGTCTCCAACTCCTAGGCCCAAGCAATCTGCTGGCTTTGGCCTCCCAAAGTGCGGGAATTACAGGCATGAGCCACAGCACCTGGACTATATTAGTGTTCTTAAATGCTATGCTTAGAAGTTGGATTTTATTACAACAGAGGGCAGCCCCCCAAAAGTTTCAGGCAATAGGAATGATGACTAGATTTTTGTTTCAGAAAAATCACTAGCAACAGAGGATGGTTTGGAGAGGCAAGACTAGTTAGGCTGTTGAATCATTCTGGCTAACCGACATTGAAGGCCTTAACCAAAGGCCTTGGCAGTACAGATGGAAAGAATTGATGAGAAATATTAAAGGCAACATTTGTAGGACCTGACTGAAGAGACTACGGAAGAAGGAAAGAATCAGGTTGACTCAGGATTCTTGCTTGAGAGAGTAGAAAAGGGAGGCACTATTCACTGATTTGTAATACAGGGGAAACTTTGCTTCAGGAAAGGAAAGAATAGGGCTAAGTATACAGTCATGAAAACACATCAATGTTTGAGGCATGGCAGATAAAAAAGAATTCTGCAAAAGTGGAAATGGCAGTCATTGGACGAAAACCAGGGGGGAGTAATGTCATAAAATTGAGAGAGGAGAAGTTTTCATCTATAGGAGAGTCAATAGTAACCAATTTTTTAGGGAGAAAGATTAAGAGAAGGACTGAAAGTGCCAATTAGAGCTAAGAGCTTAGAGGTCTTTGATGCCCTTACAGTAGTTTGGCTGAATGGTAGGGACAGAAAAAGATTACATGGGGTTAAAAGGATTGAATGGCAATGAAGACATTGACTTAAATGGAATAATTTTCAGAACATATCTCACCCCAGTAACTAGAGGGAACCAAAGGTTGGCTCATGGGAATGTTGTTTTAAGACAAGAGGCTTGAATGAAGAAAAAGCCAATGGAAGAAGAGGATGAAAAGAAAATGGTGAAGGAAGATAAACATAGTAAAATCCCTAAGTGGAAGAATAATATTCAGATGACAGGAATTAACAGAAGGTAAACATCTTCCATTGAAACTAGAAAGGTAAAGATGGACCTTGAAAGAATGAAGTTTTTCAGTGGAGGAATAGGAAGCTCATTCAACAACCATTTATTTAAAAAAAAACCATGTATCATACTTACTGCTAGAAATTAAGGTAAGACACTATGTCATCTCCACAGACCTTACAGTCTAGCAATCTAGACATTGAATAGTATAAGGGTTGCAATTGTTAAAACTGTAGGGTGATGGGGCATATGTGAGTAAACTTACTCTAGCGTAGGAGATTATGAAAGGCCTTCTGGAGCAAGTAATATTTAAATTGGTATCTGTAGAAAAGAGAGATTATCAAACAGAGGGAATATTAATACCTTGTGCAAAGCCCCTGAAATAGAAAAGAACATGGCACCTTGAAAAACAACCCTAGAAATGAATGAATGGAGCACAGAGAGGGAAAGGGAGGGTGCGGGAGGTAATGCTGGAGAAGTAGATCATCCAGATTATGCACTTTTATGGCCTTTTTGACCATATTAGAGAATTCTATGTTTTTTTAAAAGAATGGAAAGGCAGTTCTTTTTTTAAGAGACTTTATGCAAGGTGAGTATAGATAATGTATTAAAAGAGTTGCCAGCAAACTTTTCTTCTTTAGGGCCAGATTGTAATAGTTCAGACTCTGAGGGCCACATACAGTCTGTGCTACATAATCGTCTTTATGTTTTGTTGTGTTTTCTTTTCACAACTGTTTGACTCCTGTAAGACTGTAGAAAACAGTAAGAGTAGGTGGTGGGAGCATCTAGGAAGCTATCAAAGTAGTCTAAAGAGGACCTGATATGTCTTGGGAGAGAATGGCCATAATGGGAAAGAAGAGACTTGCCATACGATTTTAGAGTTTGAATTGACAAAGCTTGCTTGCAGATAGGAGGAGAGGAGGATGTGAGATTGAGGAAAGCATGTAAATTGTCTTGTAGGGTCCTGGCTGTGTGGTACTGTTAATTAAGATAGAGAATAGAGGCGAAGAAGCAGGTTTTAAGGGAAAAGCTACTGCATTCAGTTTTATTGTTGAATATAAGTTGACAATTAGATGGTTCTGTGGCAACATGAGGAAATGAGCTTCAGATCTGGTAAAAGTAATGGCTAGAAACATAAAGTAGGGCATCATTAGCATATAGATAGTAAGTCCAGGGAATGGCTGAGGTAACAGGAAAATTGTATTGAGTAAGAAGAGAGGGCTGTCTCAACCAGATTGGATTTAGGAAATCAAGCAGGCAAAGGAGACTGGTGAGAAGGGGCCAATGTCAATTATGATTTTTTTGACTTATAATTTACTTAGAAGTATGTTTTTGAAATTTCTAAGCATATTTGTTCTTTTAGTTCTTTTATTGTTGATTTCCAACTTAATTACAGGCTGGTCAAAGAATGTGGTCGGTATCAACTTGAAACAATTGAGAGTCACTTTCAGCCTAAAACAGGGGTCAGCAAACTATAACCTGCGAGCTAAATCTGGCCTGCCACCTATTTTTATACAGCCTGGAAGCTAAGCATGATTTTTACATTTTAAATATTATACATAAAACTTATATAAAATTCAAATTTCAGTGTTCATAAATAAAGTTGTATTAGGACATAGCTACACTCATTCATTTACATATTGTCTGTGGCTTCTTTGTTACCATGTTGGCGGAGCTGAGTACTAGCAACAGAGACCACATGCTCCACAAAGCCCAAAATATTTACTATCTGCTCTTCACAGAAAAAGTTTACCTACACCTGGCTTCCAATGTGTCCAATTTTTAATGTCTAGGTGCTCTTGAAAAAAATCTGTATCCTCCAGATAACATATGCAGGGTTTTATATATGTTTATTAGATTAATCTTACTGACTGTATTACACAAATTTATATACTTACAACATTTTGTCTGCTTAATCTACCAAATACCGAGAAATGTAAACTAAATTTTCTAATTTGGCAGTGGATCTGTTAAGTTCGGGTTTTTTTGTTTGTTTTGGGGCTTTTTTTATAGTTCTGTCAATTTTACTTTATAAATTTGTAGTTTAGATAACTAGATGCAAATAAACTTAGACTTGTTATCTCTTCTCACTGAGTTAAGCTTTTATCAGTATGTAATGATGATCTCTTTTTTTAACTAATAGTGTCTACATTAAGCTATATTTTGCCTGATATGAATATACCAGCTATCTTGTTAACATTTTCCTGGTGTAACTTTTCATCCTTCTTCTTTCAACCTTTATGGCTCTTTAAGTTCTAATACATCTTTTCAAACAGCATATAGCAGATTTTTTATTCAATCTGGCAGTCTTTGACTTTTAACTAAAAAGTATAGTCCATTTTCATTTATTGTAATTAGCAATTACTGTTCTATGCTGATTCATTCCCACTAATATATTTTATATTTTCTGTTTTGTGGCCTATTCTGGTTTTTGCTATTCATTGTTTTGGATTGACTAATTCCAATTGTTTTTTCTCTAACAGTTTGAGTTACTCTATTTCTATTATAATGATCACTCTAGAAATTTTAATATTTTAATCTCTCTTTTATGTTTTATCTTGTTGCCTCTCTGTGTTATATTTCTAGTCCACTATTTTTCTCTTCAAATGTTTTAAACTTGTTATTTTTCCCCAGTATTGAATTTCTGTCTTAGTCCATTTGTGCTTCTATGACAGAATACCTGAGACTGGATAATTTATAAAGAAAATACAATTAATTTTTCACAATTCTGGGGGCTGGAAAGTCCAAGATCAAGGTGGCAGCCAGATTGGTATCTGGTGAGGACTGCTCTCTGCTTCTGAGATGGTAGCTTGCTTCTATACCTTCTGGTGGGAAGGCATACTGTGTCCTCACATTGCAGTAGGGACAGAAGGGCAAGAGAGGGCTCTTTTCAACCTTGAGCCCTTTTGTAAGGATGCTAAATCCATTCAGAGGGCAAGGTCCTTATGACTTAATCATCTACCAAAAGGCTTCCCCTCTCAATACCATCATAATGCGGATTAAGTTTCAACATGAATTTTGAAGGGGACACATCCAAACACAGCAATTTCTAATTTCAATGATAGGTTTAACATCCTTACATTCCACTTATTTGTTTTCAAATTTGCCTGATTATTTTAGTACTTTTTTGTTCCTTCATTACACTTTCAATATCCACTTTATTTACTTAAAAATATTAAGCATACTTTTATTTTGGATCTGATCATTCTTATACCTACAGCCTTTGCAGGTCTCTGTCTCTAACCTTTGTGGTTTGTTATTTCTGCTGTCTCTTTCATGATGGCTTGATTACTTTTCGTGTTTTTGTGATTTGTCTTGTTGTTAGCTCATATTTATTGGAAATATGTCTGTGGAAGTCTTTGACACCTGGTCGAAGAGTCATTCTTCTACAGATAACTTGCATTTTCTTCTCCCAGGGTCCAACTTAAACAACCACTTTAAACTTGGAATTTTGAGGTCCACAGAGAGTACAAAGTCTGGCCTAAAACCTCCTAAAGTTAGGTTTGTGGTTAGGAATGTCCAAGGAAAAGGTATTTTGTTTTGTTTTTCTTTTTGTCCCCTTCTATCCAGAGCCAAGCTTGCGATAAACATGTGTGACAGGCAGAATTCTACAATGCCCCATAATCTCTGCTCCCTTGTGTTACCCCAAGTATAATCCTCCCTCCCCTGAATGTGGGTTGAATCTGTGACTTGCATCTAATCAATAGAACATGGCGAAGGTGACAGGCTGTCACTCCCCTTATGACATTATGTTATATACAACTTTGTCTTAACAGGCTGGAGAGACTCTTCCGTGGCATTCAAACTGCCATCTTGTGAACTGCCTGTGGAGAGAACCACAAAGCAGGCAGCTGTAAAGAGCCTCTAGGACCTGCAAACAGACTCCAGCTGACAACCAGTAAGAAGCCAGGGCCCTCCGTCATATAATTCACAAGGAAATGAGTTCAACCAACAACCAGAGGGAATTTGGAAGTATATCTTCTCCTAGTCAAGCCTCTGATAAGAATACAACCCCAGCCAATACCTGGATTACAGCCTGGTGAGACCCTGAAGCAGAGAACCTTGATAAAACATGTCCAAGCTTTTAACCCATAGAAACTATAAGATAGCTGGGCACGGTGGCTCACGCCTGTAATCCTAGCACTTTGGGAGGCTGAGGCGGATGGATCACGAGGTCAGGAGATTGAGACCATCCTGGCTAACTTGGTGAAACCCCGTCTCTACTCAAAATACAAAAAATTAGCCAGGCATGGTGGCGGGCGCCTGTAGTCCCAGCTACTTGGGAGGCTGAGGCAGAAGAATGGCATGAACCCGGGAGGCAGAGCTTGCAGTGAGCCGAGATCGCACCGCTGCACTCCAGCCTGGGCGACAGAGCAAGACTCCGTCTCAAAAAAAAAAAAAAAAAAAAGAAAGAAAGAAACTATAAGATAAATGTGTATTGTTTTAAGCCTCTAAATGTGTGATAATATGTTAGGCAGCAATAGAAAACTAATACAGCAAAGAGCTCTACCATCTGCATCTGTGGCATATGGATTTTTTTTTCCTGGTCCGGCCACCAGGGGTCCCTTTTCAGAGAGTACAATCCAAATCGCCACCTTTGTGCAGGCTCTAGACTTGGTTTCCTAACCTTGCACACATGGCCTTTAAACCCAACCTTCAGATCACAAAAAACTGGAAGCCAAACCCAGAGCAAACACCCGTTTCAGGTCTCAATCAACTTTCTTATTTCTTTGAGGATTTCCCACATCTACTTTAGCCATGCGCTTTTAAATTATGGTGTTTAAAATATTTTATCCAACAAGTGTTATGTTTTTTAACAAGAGGGTTTCTTTACATACCTAATCTGCTATATGCCTGGGAATTTCCATTCCTGATCAGCCATTGAAGGTAAATTTCCTACTGCTACCACACCCCAAGCTACTTAAGCAAAAGAGATTATGATCTTTTAATTGCCAAATCCAGTCAACTCTTTCCAGTCCTCATGTTACTTGGCCTCTCTTTCAGCTGCATTTGGCACAGTTGGCCACAGTTTTTCCTTCCTTTCTTTCCTCCGCTGGTTCCTAATCACATACGTTTATGCTATTTCTGCTGTCACTGTTTCTTCTCAATTTCCTTAACTGACTCTACTTTTTCTGCCTCCCTTTTAAATCTTGGTGCTCCTCAGAGTACTATCCTAGGAATTTTATTCTCATTCTATAATACATACTGTACGTGGATTACCTTATCCATTCCCATGGCTTCCACTATCATATACATGCTGGTGACTTCCTAGTCTACATTTCAAATTATATTTGGAAAAATAGAATAGGTTAAGTGAGATGAGATAATAGCTGGGATCATAGGTGTGTGACATTGCATGTGTCAGATGCAATGATCCCAGCTATTAGGGAGGCTGAAGTGAGAGGATAGCTTGAGCTCAGGAGTTCAAGACCGGCTTGGGCAACATGGTAAGACTTGTCTTAAAAAAAAGAAAGAAAGAAAGAAAGAAAGAAAAGATCGACCCAAAATCTCAGTAGATTAATATGGAAAAGTTTACTTTTTGCTCATATAGAATCTACTGAAGGTCCAAGTGACTCCCCAAAGAAACTGTCCTCCATATGCTGACTCAATGATCCAGGGTTAGAACTCTCACCTTCACCTTCCCATCATAAAATCTCCATTGTTGTGGGAGAGGGTCAGAGGAGGTCTTGCATCAGCAATTAAATGCTTTGACTAAATGGGACATGCATCACTTCATTCACTGCCCATTGGCCAGAACTTGTCGCATGACATTACCCAACCACAAGGGAGGCTCCACACAAGAAGGAGAGGAGAACTGGTTGTTGGTGAGAACTAGTACTGTCTACCACACAATTCTAGATCTCTTTTGTGAGCCCCAGATCTGTGCATCCAACTGCTCTCTCAACATCTTTACCTGAATGTTCCACTGGCACCCCAAATCCAATGTGTCCAAAATTAAACTCATTATTTTTTCCCAATCCTATAACCTCTTCTTTTATATTCTCAATGTTAGTTGATGGATACAACGCAGGAAACGTAGTTATTGCCACCTCCCCTGTCTCTCTTACTTTCCTCTCACACCTAATGAATGACTGGACTCATCACCTATCTACTCTACCTCTTCCCCATGGCCATTGCCTCTATTCAGATCATCCTAGTTTCTCACTTGGAACTCTCAACACCAAAGGATTCTTCACCCACTGTTTGGCACCTCACTGGTCCCCGCTACACTCTGTTGCCTAAACCCAAATGTGTTTGTGTTAGTCCTCTTCAGCAGTCGTTCCATTGCCTATAAGGGTAAAGTATGTTTAGGGCCTGCCATTACCTGATTTTATCTATCCTCTCCAGCCTTTCCCCTTCCATCCCCCACCCTTATCCTATCCTCATTCCCCATAGCACCACTTATGCTGAAATACTTGCATTTCCCCAAACTCAAGCATTGTGCCAAAGCATGCCCTTGTTTACCCTGTCCCTCTACCTGGAATACACTTCCTCCCTCGGTCTGCCTAGAAAATTATTCATCTTTCAAGGTGCAACTCAAACATTATCTCCTCTATGAGCCTTTTCTTGACACCTATCCTCCCTCCTTATCGTGTAGCCTGACCCCTTTGTTCATTGCGTCTCACTCTATCCTGTACAGATGTCTCACATCTGCAATATTTCATTATGCTTATTTATGTGACTGGCCAGTCTGGAACATGCTTTTGTAGATGAACTTATCTCTCTCTCTACAAGAGACAGATCCCGCAAGTCAAGAACTATGTCTTACTCATTATTGAACCTCCACAGCTTGACAGGGTGTTTGGGTAGGTGCTAAGTAAATGTCTGATTAATTAGTTAATCCTCCCTCTAAGTCTTGAACTACCGCTGTTTCCTTCTCTGGCTCCTCTTCCTCCTTCTTGCCCTTTGGTGGTATCTTTGATCATTATCTGATCTTTTATCCCCCATTGTTTTTCCTGCCACTTTCCTAAATATCTCTCAAATCCATATAGATCTCTTCATCTCTCTACTGCTACCATCCTAGTCCACGTTACTATTACCCTCCTCAACTGGATCACTGCAGTAATCTCTCAACTGGTCTATTCGTATCTATTCTGGCTAACTTCCAATCTGTTTGCTCCAGTTTTAGTGATTGTTCCATAATGCAATCCTGATCATGTCACCCTTGTTTAAATATGTTTAGTACAGATAAACCTACTTCTCTTAAAGACAAAAGTTGTGAGGGACTGGCCCCTTCCTGCCTATTCAACCTCATCCTCGTCATGCTCCACCCTCTGCCCGCACCCCAGTGCCACCTCACATACTTCCTCTTTCAGTTTTTGTCAAACTAGTCTCTTTTTTTTTTCTTTTCCCTTCAACTTCCTACCCTCCTTCTGGCACAGGGTTTTTAAATGTTCTGTTCCCTCCGAACTTTCCCTTCCTCTTGGTCTAGTGGAACTCCAACTGACATTTCTGATTTCAGTTTAAGTATTGGGTCGTTTTGTTTTATTTTTTGGCTCTAGGAAGGCTTCCCTGGTCCTCTTCCCTCTGTTGTAGGCATCCATGACACATGGTCCTGATCCTTCACAGCACACTTAACAATCACAATTTGCCATTTCTTTGTGTGGTAAGGGCCTCCTTTACTAGTGTGAAAGTTCCATGAAGGCAGACCCTCATGCTCGTCATAATATCCTCAAAGCTTAGAATGGGACATAGCACATAGTAAATGTTCAATAAATGTTTTGGAGTAAGTGAATGAAGAAATGAATTATCTCAGCAACTGAGGTTCAAAAACTTGAAGTAATCATTGACTCATCCTACTGTTTTATTCCCCATATCCAGGTCCCAAGTTATATGTCCTCCAATTTTATGATCCCTGTGGTTTCAGCCCACACCCTTACTACATAATACTCAGAATATCCCCATACCCTCTAGTTTCTTTGTCTCTACCCAAAATTTATCTTATATGATATGGTACAATCTGTCATAAAGGTTATGTTTAGCACGTTATATCTCAATCAAAAAGATTTAGTGTTTATTTTTTAAATATTTTAAATATATCTTGCTTGGATTTAAAGCTCCCCACCATCTGGCTAAAATCCATCTATGTCAACTATTTTTCATCTCCCACCCTCTCCAAATGCCCCTCCCTATTTATTTATTTATTTATTTAAGCACCCTGTCACTCACGCTGAAGTGCAACGGCATGATCGTGACTCACTACAGCCTCAAACTCCTGGGCGCAAAGGATCCTCCTGCCTCAGCCTCCCAAAGTGCTGGATTACAGGCGTCAACCACCACACCCAGCCAAAATGTTCCACTCTTGAACTGTGCTAATATCCCAGAAATACATCACTTGAATTTCAGCAACCAACCCTGGGCCTAGGGCACCTGTCCCACAGCCCTTTCTTCCTCAATCCACCCAAAGCCTATCTATGCTCAAGGTTTACCTGCACACATCCTTGCCTGATTTTTCCAGCTCTGCCAGCTGTGAGTTACTCTTCTCTCCACCTGAAAACCTCTTCCTCAGACTCTATGCCTGGCTAGCTCCTGTTCATCCTCGAGTTCTCTAAGTGGAAATGTCCACTCCTTAGAGAAGCCTTCCCCAGCCCTCCATCTTCTCTAAAGATGTTCTCCCAGTGTATTCTCTCTAACTAGCACTCTGCTTCTTTCCCTCATGGCCCTAATACAATGTGTCATTGACTTATCATTTCCTTGTTTTTCATTTCTCTTCTCAGTTAGGTGGTAGAGTCCATGAGGCAAGGAACTTTTCTGCCTTGCTCTCCAAAAAACCTATAATAACCTGGTCAGTTATTAAACCCATATAACCTGGTCAGGCACGGTGGCTCACATCTGTTATCCCAGCACTTTGGGAGACTGAGGCAGGCAGATCACCTGAGGTCAGGAGTTCAAGACTAACCTGACCAACGTGGTGAAACCCGTCTCTACTAAAAATGCAAAATTAGCCGGGCATGGTGGTGCATGCCTGTAATCTTGGGAGGCCGAGGCAGGAGAATTGCTTGAGCCCAGGAGGTGGAGGTTGCAGTGAGCTGAGGTTGCACCACTGCACTCCAGCCTGGGCAACAAGCATGAAATTCCGTCTCAAAAAGAAAAAAAGAAAAAAAAAAAAACCTATAACACCAGCCCACTGTATGGCCTATAGCATTTACTTAATTAGTATATTTATTAATATTATTTTACAAAAAAAATTATAAAGAAATGATTCGCCTTCCCTTTGAAGGGATCTCAATACTCTTAACACATTTGAAGTCTGCACAGCTAGTACTTAACACTGTTTGCTCTTCGTTTTTCATTATCAGCCTCATCTCCCTGGTTAGAATAGATGAGATTATAAGGTTTTTGATGGCAATAATAATGTCATACTGTTGTGATCTCCACAGTAAATCTGGCACAGTGGTTAAAGTAAATACTTAATAAATATTTGATTAGCAAGAAACCTGTCTTACCTCCTTACATTCTGGCATTCATGTGTCAGACACAAAGAAAAGTTACAAAACAAAGATTAAAAAATCATAATGTTGGCCGGGCGCGGTGGCTCAAGCCTGTAATCCCAGCACTTTGGGAGGCCGAGACGGGTGGATCACGAGGTCAGGAGATCGATACCATCCTGGCTAACACGGTGAAACCCCGTCTCTACTAAAATACAAAACTAGCCGGGCGAAGTGGCGGGCGCCTGTAGTCCCAGCTACTCGGGAGGCTGAGGCAGGAGAATGGCGTAAACCCGGGAGGCGGAGCTTGCAGTGAGCTGAGATCCGGACACTGCACTCCAGCCTGGGCGACAGAGCGAGACTCCGTCTCAAAAAAAAAAAAAAAAAAAAAAAAAAAAAAAAAAAAAAAATCATAATGTTGACCTCAAAGAGGAAGCCTACCCTTGAGTTTAGACAGGATCTTTGCGACACACAATGTGATGCTGGAAGTGGCAGGGGCAGTAATCTTTATTTCGTCATTTCTGAAACATAGGAGAGGTAACGGAAGCAAGTACAATGCTCAATCTTAGACGATTGCTTCGTATGACCGGACTTTTTCTTGAAAGGTAAATGCATTTACCACATGCTGTTAATCTAGATTAAATAATCACTCACCAAAAGAAAGTGTCGTCTAATTGTTAGTGGCTTCTATCGCTTGTTTTATTTGGTGCGGGAAGGGTTGTATTTGAATGGTTCTATTTAGTTGATGGATTTTACAGCAGTCAGTAAGATTCTCCAATGCTGGATGAAACGTGAAAAAGTATATATAGCACCACTTCTATTTTAATTTATGCTTCTGCCAAATGTTTGGGTTGTGCTTAAAAGGAAACGTATTTCCTGCTTTTCTTGGCCTGGATTTGTGAGTAACTATTTCCCTGTGTGTGATGATTTTGTCCATTTATGTGAAAGTTCGGGTGGAGTGGCCTAACGTTTTCACAACAGCTATGGTAACATTTTTGTAAATTCAGAACTGCTGCTGTGAATTTCAGGATTTTACAGGAACCTATGATCCTATCTTCTTCCACCTCTCCAGTGGCAAAGCCTAGTGTAAGCTCATATTCTGTTTAGCACCAATGTATATTTCAATATTTTAAAAATATTATGTCAATATTTAAAAAATATTATGTTAACATTTTATGATGGTCTGCAAAGAGCACCTTTGACTTACATTTTAGAAAAGGAGCAAAATGTGTCAGAATAATTACCACTGCCGATTCTGCTGCAGACTGTGGGCTTCCTATTCTCATGGCTCAGACTCCTCACCATATTTTCCTGTTGGCCCCTTTCTTATCTGACATTGCATGATCTAAAAATGGTTGGTGAATTGTAAGGTACTTGGTAATGTTGCTGTTGCTGCTATTGTAACAGGTACAGGGAGATGAGGTGTCCTCCCAGCCCTCCCACAGGTCCAAGGACTTGGAAGTTAACTTATGAGAACTGAACAATACAACAATAAATAATTGATGACATTTGTTTAAAGAAATGACCTTAAAATATAGAAGAAATAACAAAAGCCAAAACATTTTCCCATGAGTTTGCCTAAATATGAAGTAACATTTTGGCCCCTAAAAAAAAAAATCAGGGAGGCATATAATGTTTTATGCACAAAAATATGTTTCATTGTAATTGATTTAAATAAAAATGGAAACAATTCTATCAAGTGGAGAATTTGTTAAGCAAGTTATAGTACATAGCTAGAGCAGAAAGACCCATCACCACTAAAAATGTTATAAAAGTTTTAGTGACATAGAAGAATGTGTATGGCAAAATGCTAAATATAAAAGGAAGATATAACCTCTTATAAAAGAAATATCTCACCTAGCTTTTTTAAAAATGAATGGAAGTCTGACTAAAAGGAAAGACACTAAAAATATTAATGAGTAGTAGGAGTTTGGGTGATTTCACTTTTCTGCCTTTAGATGCTTTATACATTTTGAAATAAAGCCTAAACAAGACTATTGGCAGACTTGAGAAGATAATACATGAGCAGATTAGAAGTGTCTAATGAGGTCTAGAGTAAGGGTCTCCAAGAGCAAGTTTGTCAAAGTTTATGTAGCAATGCCAGGGAGGAGTAAGACTGATACATCAGACCCAGCAGTCAATATAAAAATCATCCATTCATCTTCTCTCATACTTACTTCAGTTCAGTGCTTACCAAGCGAAATTATTATTTTCGTTGGCATTCTTATATATTCCCCTGATAGGCAAAATTCACTGATTGCACCAACATGTACCTTATGTTATTTCGGTTTATACATCAGTCTCCTGTGAGTTGGTTGGTGCGAATCAGTTCTGGAGAAATCAGTCAATTCTTGGTGCCCTGATAAGATCAAATTTCTGGACCTGCAAACCTGAAGGCTGGCTGCTGAGCTGCAGAAACAACACCAGAGTTGTTGACCTCTGATGATAGCACTAGAACACCCACAAATTGCCTCTCATTGTTACTACTCTTATATGACAATCACAGTCTCAGAGCTGGCCCTTCAGCTGGCTCTCTCCTCTCCAAGCTTTCTAAGAGATACCTTGTTTTATTTTCAGGGGATGACATCATGGGAGGAATTAGCTCCACATCTAAACCCTACACTGGTGAGTTTATGACAGGAATAATTACCTGCCTCACTTCTGAGTTAAAATAACTAGAAATTGTGCTGAAGGGCTGTAATGGAAAGGCACTAGCTAGTGCGTTTCTGAAGTTGGAAGAATCCAATTTTACCAGGATACAGAATCTAATGCCAGGAGGGGTAAAAGGGGAAATCACAGAGACCTGCCTGGCCCTCCAAATCTGAGTAGAGTGTCTCTGCTCAATATCAAACTAGGTGGGTCATTCTCCCCTATTTGTGGTGTAGGCATTGGGAAAACCACCGGGGCTGTTTTCGGCTATGCACTGTTAATAGCTGCTCTGCAAAAAGAGCAAACAAAAAAGGGCAGCGGTTTCACGGTCAAATTCCCCAAGGACTTTGGCAAGCATTTGTTGTTTCTCCCTAGCTGGGAGATGCTTTCCTTAGGTCAGAAGGAGCACATCTCTTCAGGGGTCCCTATTAAAATCTTTGAGGAGGGCAACATACGAGATTTTTTTTTTTAATCAAAGGGACACTAGGCTTGTATTTCATTTATGTAGCTGATTTTTAAGTTCCAGTTCTAATTTTCATTTAAAAGTACTTAGAATCTAAACAACAACGTTCTCTCATTTTTGTAAGGGTTGCAGGCCCATCCTTAATTTCCACTGGCTGCTTGGGTAGAATGGGGCACGTGGGGACATTTAAGCTGGAAGGATATCATGAAAAGTGACAGATACACTAATACACTAATTCCTTTTATGTTTTCTTGTAGAAAAACAAGGCCCTCTCTCCACAGCAGCCCCAACAACTAGCCCTGCACCCTGTCTCTCTAACCACCACAAGTAAATGAGCATTCTCCAATCTGTTTCATCTTGTACCACGTAGGATTTGATGTTGTGTTGACAGCCTTGGCTTAGGGACTTGGGCAGGGAGACTGGGGAGAAAGGACTAGAAACAGTAAAAGAAAAAAGTCAGTTTGTGATCTCAGGAGTATGGCTCTTAATTTGGCATCTCCTAAGCTTCAAGAGATCCATGGATCCCCTGAGCTTATAGGTAAAATTTGCTGGGTGGGGAATTATGAACATTGTGTGGGTTGAGGGAGGGGGAGAGGAAGAGGCCACAGCTTTCTCTGAGGCCTCAAATGGATATGAAACTCCAAAGCAAAACCTGAAAACCACTGGGTGAAAATTCATTAGTCAGTGTGAAAACAGTTTCAGGAGTCCATCCACAGGCAGGAAAGGTTTCACTCTTTAGGAAAGACCTTCAAAAGCCCAACAGTTCATCCTCTGCCTTTCTCTGCCAAAACAGCAAAAAACATTTAATCCTTGCCTTTTGTGCTGGGGTTCTACTGACGCTGCTGCTGATAGCCTTTATCTTCCTCATCATAAAGAGCTACAGAAAATGTAAGTGGTCTGCAAGGGATAGGACAGCCCTTCTCTGTCTGCCATTGATACTAGAATTAGCTATGAGTGAGTAATGGGAGGAGGTAGGGGAGGGTGCAGTGTGATAAATCCCTTCATTTTTCTTCTGCCCTGCCCCCCACCCACCTGCCAACACCTCCTCCCCACCCCACCCTTCACCCAAGATCGGAGGGAGAGGTTCCCCATTTTCCCAGGCCCATTGCTGAGATGGGTCCCTCTTCTTTCTGGCACCATGGCAGGTCACTCCAAGCCCCGGGCCCCGGATCCTCACTCAGATCCTCTGGCCAAGGTAAGATGACCACACTGTTTTGGCGACACTGAAGGGCTACCATCATTGGAATTACCCTCCGTACTCTGAATTATCTACTAGAATGGTGGGATTGATTTCCAGACACTGGGCAAGTGATTCTTTGACCAAAGTGCTCAGGTTGCTTCTAAAGAGCAACCTTTTGCTCCAAACTGAACTCACTCCTTCCTCCTTTTTCTCCCTCTGCAGCTTTCATCCATCCCAGGGGAATCACTTACCTATGCCAGCATGACTTTCAAACTCTCAGAAGATAAGAGCAATCACTTGGCTGAGAACCATTCTGCAGACTTTGACCCCATTGTCTATGCTCAAATTAAAGTGACAAACTAACCCGGCTTTTCCAATGAGGCTTGAATCCATTTCTTCTCATCTTGGCCCCATCTTCACACATCACTTTCCCGTTTTTTACAAATTTTGGACCACCACCTGTGTGAAACTGCAGTCAGAGTTGTTTAGGTGTGATCTGGCAATGCTATCCAGCAGCTTTGGAGACCAATGGTCAGTCTTTTCCTGGCCAGAGCAAAGATTGAAGGCCCTCCCACTTGAACTGACAGCCTGTGAGCCCCATGGGGGCATAGACTGCCTTCCTTGGACCCTTCCAAAGTGTGTGGTACGGAGGTCAGTGCACAGAGTACAAACTTGTTAAACTTTTCAAGGCTTAAGTCTTTCATCTTGAAAACAGAGATAACACTTACCACTAATGTTTAGTATGAGGATTAAATGAAATATCTTATACATAAGCATTCTACACATCTCAGAGCTCTACACAAACACAAGGTCCCTACTGTATAAAGCACTATGCAAATGGAGATTTCTACCTCCATCCTATAGCATAAGAGATATGCATTCCAATATTTTATGAGAATCAAAGATAAAGATTAATCTAAACATTAATTCCCCCAAAAACCCAATGAATAATCACATACAAAATCCCATTAAAATATCATCAGGTGAATCCCAAAGGTGAACAACAACAAAATATCAATACGATTATTTTTCACTGGGCAGGCTTACTCTGAATTTCCTATGTAAACCATAAACAAGATAGCAAATCCAAAAAAAGTATAAAAATAAATAATAAAAGTTATATGGGAAGGCTAGCCCTTGCAGCTAACTAAAAGTACCTGTTTTATTAAGCATCACTAATTAAAGCAATATGTTAATGGTACATGAATAAATAAATCAATTGAATAGAATTTAAAGACCAGAAATACATCAAAATACATAAGGAAATTTAGAGTATGATGAAGATGGCATATGAAATCATTTGGGAGAAATTGGTTTATTCTATAAGTGGTATTAAGATAACTAGACAACCATGTAAATGAAAATAAAGTAGCATCCATATTTCACTTCTCATATGAAAATAAATCCCAGGCATGTCAAAAAATTTAACTGTGAAAAAATCATAAAAGCAGTAGAAGAAAATATGGGAGAAATTTTAAAAGTATTTTTGTAGAGCATGCCCTTTGAATGTATGTCACAAAGCCCAGAAACCAGAAAAGATTAACTTGACTTCTAAAGTACAATTAAAAAGTCCAAAATACCATTAAAATGTGAAAAGGCAAATGACAAGCTTAGAAAACACTTACAAAGCATCTTATAGACAAATAAAGATCATTTGTAAATCAACAGGGGAAAAAATGAACAACTCAATAGAAAGGACAAGGGATGGGGTGGGTAATTTGTAGGAGAGAATATACAAATGGCTGAAATATATGAAAAGATACTTGACTTCACTCATAATAAGGGAAATAATGATTACAACAACAATTAGATAATTTTTTTCTATCAGTAAGACTGGCAAAATTCAAAAAGTTTGCTAACAAACTGGGCAAGACTAGGGGGAACCAAGACACACATACACTACTGGTGGGAGACCACATTGGTACAGCTACCACAGAAGACCATTTGGCAAAAGCCAACAACATTCTAAATTCTTTTCTAAGAATTCATAAATAATCCCATTTCTAAGGATTTATCCTACTCAAATACATGGAAAATTGCCTACATAACTTGAATTGCAACAGTAATCAAATTGGCTAGAACTCACTGAGGCTTATTACACTTTTAGTACAAATCTAAGTGAGTGGCATGTATTCATGGGATCCTCACAGAACACTGTGAAGTTACAATTATTACAAATTTTAGATACAGAAATGGAGGCACAGAGAGGTTAAGTAACTTGCCCAAGTTCACATTGCTGCTAAGTAGCGGCACTGGAACTCAACCCTGGGTAGGCTGGCTCCAGAGTTTGCACATTTATCCATTATGCTCGATTCTCTGAAACAGCAAAAGATTGAGAAAATCTTCACTGTACACGGAGAGGGGACTGGTTCATTCAGTGTAATGTAGCCATTAAAAAGAATGAGGCAGCTCTGTATGTTCTAATAAAAACAGATACCTATGATATACTGCAAACTGTTGAACAGAATTCTGAATATGCTCTACTCACGTGTAGTACAGTATATGTGTATCTATATATTTAGTATATCTCTGGAAGAAAACACAATGAACGGTCTTGGTGATGGCCTCTGGGGAGGGGAAATTGCTACCTGTGGGACTGAGGATCCCTAAATATATAGATATAAATAACAGGACTCAGCAGACAGAAACCAATGTATCGTCTTTATTATGAACATGGTCAACACTGGAGAATAGAGCTTATACTACAGCTGCAAAGAAGTTCAGAATACTGAACCCCCCAACTGAGTTATTAGCTGCACCAGAGCAAGCCCACCCCTCCCAACAAGCAATGCAGTTGTTCAGCCTGCCCCTAAGGAGCTGCAGAAGAGATCATGTGCTCTTTCAAAGCTGTACCCAAAAGAGTAAAAGAGGAAGAGGAAGAGGAAGAGAGAAAGTATGTATGCCCAGTTCCTACTCCCATGTCAGACAGCCCCCTCTACTTCCCATAGAGGGGTCACGGAGGAGTGTTTCCTTAATGGAACTCAGTCTACACCAAAGGAAGCAGGAGTGGGACAGAAGCACCCACCATAGAACTTTCAAAAATACATTAAATAATATTTTGGGGTCCAGGTGTGGTGGCTCTTGCCTGTAATTCTAGCCCTTTGGGAGGCCAAGGCAGAAAGATTGCTTGAGCCCCAAAATTTGAGACCAGTCTGGGCAACATAGGGAGACCCCATCTTTACAAAAAATAAAATAATTAGCCAGGCATGGTGGTGCACGCCTGTGGGCCCAGCTGCTTGTGGTGGTGAGGTGGGAGGATTACTTGAGCCCAGGAGGTTGAGGCTGCAGTGAGCCAAGATTACACCACTGTACTCCAGCCTGGGTGGCAGAATGAGACTCTGTCTTAATAATAATAATAATAATAATAATAATAATAATACTAACTTGCAAAATCAAGTTAAGAAAATTGAAGTCCAAGGAGATGAAATAATTTATTCAATGACACCTGGCTAAAAATAAATGGCAGAACAAAAATTTAAATCAAGTCCTCTGGCTTCAAATTCTTTGCATCTGGCCTCCACACCAAGCTGCCCCACAGCACTTATGGTGGCAAGGAGACGAGAAAGGCAAAGAGTCAGGTGACGTGATCCAGAGAGCATGTTCTTTCTGAGAGAGAGCAACTGCTGCTGGAAGCTGGATTTTGAGGGAGAAGCCAGTGGAAGAGAATTTAATTTAAAAAAGAAGTAGTCTGTCTGTGGGAGTGAACAGGTCTAGAAGAAAGACGAGTTTAAGGGAGATAGTTCAGTGAGGCGGCCACAGCACCACCAGGGCAGCCAGCCCCACGAGGGCAGCAGAGACCCAGGAATGGCCTCCCCTTCGCTGATCTTAGGAAGTGCACACAGGGAGGCCTCTTGAGCTTTCAACTGTTCCCAAACTTGGGGCTGACATCAAACAATTCTGCCATCCCTGAAGCTAGAGGCCATATCAGCTTTCCAGTTCAGGGCCAGCACCTTTTAAACATAGTGGCAAGAGTAGAGTAAGCACTATCACATGGCTATCTACTTGTATAAGAAATATCAAATTAATTGCCCTTTCCTGTTTTCTTGAAGCTGCCTTTTTTTTTTTTTAAAACGGTATAGCCCTAAACAGAGTTTTGTTTTTTGTCTTCACACTATGCAGCCAGCCTTGATGGAGGATAAAATGAGTAATTAAATGATTGACCCCAGATTCAAAGATCTTTGCTAGGTAAGAGCAGTACAAAGGCTCTTGAATCCTGGATCATGGAATCAGAACAAATCTATAGGGAAATAGTTCTCCAGACATCGTGAGTGCAGATCTTCCAAGACATCTGTAGATGTCTTCATCTGCTGTGGAAGATCTATGTCTGCTATCTCGCCTTGTAGAATGGAATGTCCTAACCGAACCCAAACTGGATTGCTATTTGCAGAACTGATGGGTTAATGACCCCGTTTGTTTAAAATCAATACAGGGCCACAGGGGGAGAATTGGGGCTGTTTTGTGGCTAAGGGAAAAGAGAGCACTTTTGATGTTGTTTGATCTGAGCCTCTGGCAGGAACGTGGGTTGTTCGGAAACACAGAGGTGGGGTATCCACACCCTCATCTCTTCCCATCAGGCTGTTGAGTAGCTGTGAATTCCCTACCTTTGGGGAGAGGAGTTAGGGTGGAAGCTGAAGGAAGTGTGTTCATGAAAGATTTTGTGGGAGTCTGGATCTAAACACGCAGGGCATGTGCAGAACCATATCAACAAACAACCTCTCTGTTCCAACTCTGCTCAGACCAGAAGGCCACTTGAGTACCCTGAGGACTGAGGCTGGCCAGCATGCCCATTAGAAGAGATCATGGCATGGTGAAAAGCAGGCTTATGATGACGGCAGCACAGACAGTGATGGGGAGGCCCTGAAAACTCCCAGAAATAGCAGGAGAGGCCCTATATGGGGAGAGAGGGTGTAGATATGCAGGTGGGAGCTAAGAGTGTTGGTGATTCTGGCATGAATGGCAATATAACCTCATTCGCACCCATGGCTGCTGATATCTTGTTCTTGATTTGTTTTTCTCAATTTGAATGACTATTTCACTTAAGCTATCACACCTTGGTTTCTTATTGATCAAAAGTAGCATCCCTTTAGTCAGGTGGCAGTTTCCCATAAAGGATGAGAAGAATGGCCTTTTCACCAAGAGAATCTGAGAACCACTGATTCAGTCTGTCTCCCTTTCTTTGGGTTGGGCAGCATTTGATACCAATTCAGAAATGAGTTAGAATATTATTCTTTGAAAGAAACGTTTCCAGAAATACTTTTACAGTGATACCCTAGAAGAAGTTGCTCATACCTTGGAGTTCATTCAACACTGGCTAGGAATTTATTGGCTAAAAAAATACAAGTGATTTCCTGGCCCCCGATCCAGATTCTCCACCTCTTCTTCACCTCTGACTGATGGAATGCATGAGAACTAAGATCTTGAGATGTTATTTGAGTGCAGCCTTGCTCGGGTGTGGTCTATCATAGCTCCTCTGACTACCGCCGTTGTTACCTGGCTGCAAATGATTGTTGGCAAGGATAGAGGGTCCTTCAGAATTCCTGGGAGATCAGAATCAGTCTCTGGGGTGTGGGCCATTTGTCACGGTGATTATTCTGTTGTAGCATCACTTTATTTATGAACCAAATAAAAGAAATCTTCAGTCACATCTGTTCAGTAGCAGCCATTTCCTTTGGAGTCAGGACACGTGAGAAGGGCTTCAAAGAGTTGCCTACTTTGTTGGGGAATAGAAAGGGAAAATGGAGTTGAGATCTATTGCCTACCCCTGAAGAGTGTTTCTGCAGCAAAAGTTCCAAACTCTATCATGGGGCTTTCGTGGGGACTAAACACAAGTTTATTTCCAGGGCCGAGATCAGATATCATTACCGCAAAGTTCATCAGCAGGAAAGTCAATAGGAAGGCTTGGTACACAGAGATTGCAATCACCTCTCACCAAGTTTTGGTGATGTGAACACAACTGAACTTCTTCAGAACCCAAGAATGTCAAAGCTAGGAGCCTTGGTTCAGGCTGCCACATTTCAACTGCCTGAGTTTGAGGAAGCAGGCCATGGCTGCAACAGGCTGTACAACTTCTTGCCAAAAAGGAATAGCACTGAGTTCTACTGCCTCATCTTTCATAGTATCATGTGCCTTTCCTTTAGAGCACTGACTCCAGGTGGCAATGTTACATTTGGGTGTTGATGTGTGATAGTTTGTCTTCCTCCCCCTCTACAAGTTCCATGGACACAAATGGCATTTGTTTTGCCCATCTTTGTATCCCCAGCATCTAGCTAGCACGGTCATTTTTTGTTGAACTAATAAATAAAAATATTGGGGAGTATGAGAATGAGACCCTCAATTTCTAGAGAAGAAAACAGACCCAGAAAAGTATAAAGTTGCCCAAGGTCACACCTTAAAAAAGTGATAATGGTTTCAGCAAAAACCTAGACTACAACTGTGTCCCAAAGGGAATGGTCTTAGGCAGACCTGGGAGAGGCACTGTCTTGTCCACATGCCCCGCCTTCGCAGTTCCCAAGGCTGCTAGAGGACAAAAGGTCAAGAATGCTATGGGAGCCACTACTTTCCTTTCTTTAGGGCTCCTACTCTGACCACAGGAACAAAATATCACAGGGAAAGTACGAGGCCTTGCAGCCTTTGCTTTGCATTTCAGATTCTTCTGGCTATGGATCCTGGTGTGTCACTAGCAAGGGTTACTAGGAGTGTTTTTCTCTTTTTTTCTGAAATGTTTTTCTTCTCCATTTCCATACCCACGGGAGGTTGCAGTCTGTTTTATAATTATGCCTACAGACTCTTCATTGCCTAAGGTGTTCCTGTGGTTTCTGAGAATAAAAAGAATAATGTAAAACTACTATTAGCCAAACAGTGGCAACTGTGCAATGTTCTTTCTGCTCTGTGTACACTTCAGAGGTTGGCATATTTGCCACACGTTGGTCTGGAGGATTCTCTGAACGGTAAGACCAGCCTTGTCTTACTGACCAGTCATGTCTCTGGTGCTGCCCCAAAGGGAAAGGTGGGCACACAGTCCCTTCTCTATTTAGGAACGGGGCGAGCTAAAGATCAGGCTTGAGGCAGAAGAATCACTTGAACCTGGGAGGTGGATGTTGCAGTGAGCTGAGATCAAGCAACTGTACTCCAGCCTGGGCAACAGAGCTTGACAATGTCTCAAAAAAAAAAAAAAAGTTAAAATTGGCCAGGCATGGTGGCAGGCACCTGTGGGCCCAGCTATTTGAGAGGCTGAGGTGAAAGGATCACTTGAGGCCAGGAGCATGAGGCTGCAGTGAGCTATGATCACACTTCTGCACTCCAGGGCAACAGGGCAACACCCTGTGTATATGAAAAAGGAGACTCTTCTATACCTGCTTACCCATGGGTCCCAGAAGCTCATTCCTGTGACAGGAGCCCAAAGTGTATGTGCTGGGGAGGTAGGTGGCTCTGCAGATGAGAACCTGTGGGGTGGTTATCTCAGGACCTCCTTCCTTCCTGATCTACACGTGTATCCACTTAAGAAAGCTGCAATGCTCCCTCTGTCACTTCTCATGATGCCTCGTCACCATCCAGCAGATATCTACCCCAGCCCATGGCTGGCTACACTGGTCTCCAGGTGACCAGACAACATGAAGAGGCTCTCATTCACTCATTTGAAAGCTGCTCCTTGACCTCTTTCATTTTCTCTAATTCTTGCCCACCCCCTCCCCCAACAATAGCTACTTACCCCTTCTATTCCTTTGACCTCTCCTCCTTTTGGTCATATGACTGATTATAGAGATGATTCCCAAACCCGTGATCAGTATGCAAATGATGAGAATGGACGTCCTAGAAGGAACCACAGCAGATTTCATGTTCCTCGGAAGAAACTGCCTATTGGTTCTTAGCTCTGGATCCCTTTTTCTGGGATTTGCACCCCTGCCCCCACCCAACCCAGTTACAGTAGCTTCTGGCAACTGTATTCCTTTAGAGTGACACTGTCCTTTGGACCACACTCAATGGGACCTGCTGAGCATCTGACTAAGCTGGGCCAATGAACCCCTTCCTCAGAAATTAACTGTGGATTGGGAATAGGAGAATCCAGTCTCAGACTTGCCAGTCTCTTGAATGGGGGAGAAATAAACTCAGGAACCACAAACGGATGACTGTTAGGGGAAAAAAGAGAAATATACAAGGGCAATACAGAGACAGAAGGAAGGAAACACACAGATTCGAGGCAGATTACAGACTGAGGTAAATTCGTGATGATGCATCTGACAATTTTCAAGCGTGGCCACATCCCTGCTCCTGCATTTGAAACACCTCTCTCTCCTTATGATAAATGTCCCCTTTTAATTAAAACAGCTAGAGGGCATTTTTGCTGCTTGCAACCTAGAGTCCTAAACTATATTTTTTTTTGAAAGAAACCAAATACTCACATTAAGGATACGCAGTTAAGGTGGAGAAATAACGTGCAGCAGAAAAGTTATTGGTGCAAATCAACTGTCATATCATACTGTTGTCACCCCAGCCCCTACCTCCACCCCACCGCCCCAAGCCCATTCATCTGCCAAGACTATGACTCACCTGGAGTGGTCAGTCTCACTGACAACTTTGGGAGCCTTGCAGCTTCTGGTTTTGTTGCCTGATAGGTCTGAATCAGAAAGGATTTGTTAAGTCAGGTGAGGCCCATAGCCAGGTCCTGCCTCTGCCTCCCAGCTGTAGCTCTGCCTGTCATTCTCTCAGTCTCCAAAGAGTGAGTTCCCTGGTTGACTTCAGAGTAAAGCAGAGGCATCAAGTACAGTTGTATAAATGTGCCCGGCACAGGGAACAAGGCTGAGGGGACAAGCAGGGACCAACATTTAGCCCACATTCTGCTTGCCAGGCCATGCACCCTGCCACTGGGCTCCATGCACCTGAAAGAAGGGGCCCCTTTTCCAGATTTGAACAAAGGCCCCAAATGGACTAGAAGTGGCCCATGGTTAGAGTCCCACAGAGGCCTCTTCCCCATAGAAGGGGATGCCAGAGGCACCAGAGGGCCGATCCTATCCTTAAAGAATTGCTCATTTGGTGATGCAATTGCCATGTTTTTCTTATGACAGCCACCAAAACTCAATGGGAGCAGTGGCACCACGACCACCTACGATGCCCCCTCTGATAAGATGTGGGAGAGGTCTGTGTTTCATTTAAACTAAGGAGTACATTCAGGTGGGAACGTTCTCTAGTCTCAGCCTAAAATTCAGGTCAAGATGCACAGTTAAGTAAAAGGAGAACCACGCAAAGTAGAAACACTGTGGGTGCGAACGATATTACATTCCGTAAGATGCTTGCTGAATCAATCACTAGTTGGTCAAGTGTTAGCAAAACTCTCTTTCTAGTATGGGGATAGGTTTCCCAGGGCACCCCTTAACCCTTCTGGTTTGTTTTCCTACCAGCATTGTGCCCTGGACTGTGATAGAAAAGGACATCCTTTCTAGAAATGAAAACAAAGAGAAGGCACAGGGGAAAGGAAAAAAAAAAAAGCAGAAGAAAGAAAGGCTAGTGCCTTCTGAGACAGAGGTTTTCCAGTGCAAAAGGAGGTTTTCATCATTCAACAGAAGGAACCTGAGTGAATGTCTGGAAATCCTATGTCTTAGCTCCAGCCAAGAGTCACAATTGGTTAACTCAGACTTTTCTGCTATGGGTTCCAGTTCCACCCATACCTTCTCAGTGGTCTCCAAATATAAACTGTACATTCCTTAAAAGCAAAAGAGGGTGCTTACTAGCTGGACCACTAGTTGGATATTTATATCTTTAAATTATTATTATTATTTTTGGAGACGGGGTCTCATTCTGTCGTCCAGGCTGAAGTGCAGTGGTGCAATCACAGCTTACTGCAGCCTCAACCTCCCTGGACTCAGATGATCCTCCCATCTCAGCCTCCCGAGTAGCTGGGACTACAGGCAGGCACCACCACATCCAGCTAATTTTTGTATTTTTTGTAGAGACGGGCTTTCTCCATGTTGCCCAGGGTGGTCTTAAACTCCTGGGCTCTAGCAATCCACCAGCCTCAGCCTCCCAAAGTGCTGGGATTGCATGAGTGAGCCACGGCACCTGGCTACCTCCGTATATTATTAAATTATTTAAGCTGCCAGTTACCAGGCACCTGGGTCATTTTTTGCAGCCTCAGACACCTCTCAAGAAACTAATCTTCAAGATTCTAGACCCACAAGGCACACAGACTTCTTTTTTTTTTTTTTTTTTTTTGAGACTGACTCTCACTCTATCGTGCAGGTTGGAGTGCAGTGGCGCAATCTCGGCTCACTGCAACCTCTGCCGCCTGGTTCAAGCGATTCTCACACAGACATTTAATAACAACTTCAAAGCCTTTCAACACAAAGATCTCACATCTATTAGACCCTGTCAGCCTCTTCTAAGGTCCTTAAACCAGATTGCTGCAAAGGAAGAGAAGCTCTAAAAGTGCCCCAGGGCACAGACACCCTCCTCGTCCCCAACTTCCACTATTCCCCAGCACTGTTAATGACCACCCTATGTTTGCTGATGGAAGAGAGAGGCCAGGCAGGCCCAAAGTACCCAGTGGGAGTCTGAGTTGGGGTTCACTGGCTTCAGAGAGTGTTCTCTTAGCAGCAAACACCCATGGCCATGGGTCACATCCAGCCAGACCCCAGGCAGGCTCCTTACCTTTTCCAGACCAAAAGTCATTGGCCAGGGTTCCTTTGTTGTCAGTTACAATGAGCTCTGTAAAATCCATGTCATCCCTGGCAAAGTCCCGCTGGATGCCACACCAGTACCAGCCCGTGTCCTCTTTGGTCAGGCAGGACATAGTGACAATGAGCTGGTTCCCTGTGTCCCTCAGGGCCACGTGATTGGTGCTGTTGGGGGAGAAGGCGATGATGTTGCAGTAGTCACGGAAATAGCCTCGGCACCAGTATTTGGGGTGATCCTTGTAGCGGGCATTGTAGTTGCAGATGGCAGAAGCCGTGTCCAGCACAAAGCTTTCCTTGACCTTTTCATCCATGACCATGGCATCTGTGAAAACACACACACACACGCACACATGCACACACACAAGCACCATTGTTCTCTCAAAACACTGCAGCTCCTGCCCTCCTGAAGGATAATTAATTAAAGAATCGGAGGCTGATTTTTGCCTCTTTTTGATTGGCAACTGTTATGGGCTGAACTATGTCCCCTTCAAAACTCATATGTTTCAGTCCTAACCTCCAGTGACTCCAGAATGTGAGTGTATTTGGATATAAGGCCTTTAAAGAGATAATTAAGTGAACATAGGGTCATTGGGGTAGTCCTTAATTCAATTCAGCTGATGTCCTTATAAAAAGGAGAGATGAAGACACTGACAATACAAATAGAGGAATGGCCCATGAGGACACAGCCAGAAGGCAGTCATCTGCAAACCCAGAGGTGGCCTCAGAATGAAACCAAACTTGCCAGACGCCTTGATCTTGAACTTACCACCTTCACAACAGAAGGAAATAAATTTCCATTGTTTCAGCCGCCCAGACTGTGGTTTTGTTGCTGTTGTTATCACAGCCCTAGCAAACTGATAAAGCAATCCTGGAGAAGTCTTTTTCCCTGGCTTAAGAGTGGGTAAAATATGGAGGCCTCCTACCATTGCATGACAGAGGGCCTTGAAGAGCCTGCGGCTTACCATTAGGAGGCCCTCTGTCCCTAGCTCCCAACCCACCTTAGCACCTTCAGAAAGAAAGTGAGGTTTGGAGGCTTCTGCTGGCTGCACAGGGCTAAAAACAGAGGAAGTCATGTTCTGTCTTTAGGGGATAAGAACTTCATGTTCCCTCCGTACAAGACCAACATAGGCACCCCTATCATCTCAGGATATTGCACAATGAGGAAGTCGCGCACACCAGGTCCAGCTTGACCATGGCGGGGAAAGTGTCTGACCAAGAAGAGAAGATGGGACAGCAGAGCCCATCCTTCTCTTAGCCTTCCAGATGTATAGCAAAGACCATTAAAATGCAGGCTCAGCTTCTTTATAACATTTTGTTTTCATAACAACCCCACAAGGAAGATAGCATGATCTTCAGTTTATAAGTATGAATGCTGACCCAGAGAAAGCTTCAGCAACTCTAAATGCCACACAACTGAAGGTCAGACAGAGCTGGGAAAAGGCGTGTTCCAAGTCTCATCTTTGGGATCAAGCACAAGTGGAAAGGGGAAAGTCATGTCCTCATATATGTGCACATATATTTTTGAGGGGAGAAGGGGGAAGGGGAACCTGGGTGAACTAAAAGAGAAAATACAGAGCTCTCATTTTATTTTATTTTATTTTATTTTATTTTATTTTATTTTATTTTAGTGGAGATGCTGGGGAAAAATATGGAATGCATAATGAATTTGCATGTCAGCCTTGCATAAGGGCCATGCAAGTGAGTATCATTCTAATTTTAGTATATGTGCTGCCAAAGTGAGTGCAGACTCATCATTTTAGTCAAGCTTTTCAATTTCCTCACAAACTCTCTTATCTGAGCTAAGAACAAGAACTAACATGGACAAGACCTATTTTCATCGCCTTCTATTTTCCCATCCCACTCCTTAGATGGTTCGAGCTAATAAGCAGGGACTCCAAGTGGGAGAGGACTTCAGTGCAAAGTCTCTGGAAAGACCACAGCTTAAAAGGCTGGAGCTGTTCCTTCCCCCATCCTACCTGAAAAGAGAGCCAAGGAGAGTAGAATGAAGAGCCACATGACTGGAAGGAAGCAAACTTTCAACTGGAATGATAGCATGCACCCAGGGAGCCCAGGAATTCTGAATCTGTTTAACGGAAACACATATGCTTGAGTTTAATATGGCTTTATTCTGGTTTGAAGAGACCAATGAAAAAGGAAAACAACCAGTTTGTCCAAGCAGTGCTGCCATGTATAGGTACACTGCACAACGCACCACACCACATGCTCTTCATAGACATAAACTTACTGACCGGGCAACTAAGAAAATTCTGGGCAGTAGAGATCTCCCTCCTGCATAAATAGGCTCTGGCCCACACTCAGAAAAGCACACGCAGACAACCATCACTGGTACCCATTTGTATGTGCTCTACTGTGCCCTGTCCTGCTGCCAATGGTCCTGGTATCATCAGAGGCCACTTTTGTCTGTCTACCACTCTTGGAAGCCCAATTTCTTATAAGTTGGAAGGAATCCTAGTAATCAGATTCCTAACTAACCCAGCTCCCAAGTGGACACTGCAGGCTCATCTGGGGAGTACAGCCAGAGGTGGAGCATGCCAGCTGTCAGTAGCCTGCATGCCTGGGACCTGGAACATGTGAGCAGGTGGAAGTGTGGGTGTTTGGATGGCCACAGTTGGGTTGCCGTCTTCAGACTTCCTGAAAGCTTTCCTGAGAAGAGCTGGGACAAAGCAAGAAGATTCGTCTTTGCAGCAGCAGCAGCTTCTCCTGCTTCTAATGGGACTCTTGTGCTCTGACCACTGGCTTTAAAAGTTTGAATTATTGAACCACCTCTCAGGTGAAGTTAAGCTGGGTGCTACTTATCACATCCCAGAGCCAGCACGTCCCATCAAGGGTCATACATAGATTGTTCAGGTTATGTAATAATGTCCTCTCTGGAGGAAGGGGAGCCTGTCTCTAATTAATGTGAAGTCAGCATGTGGGCCAGCAGCAAGCCTGCATCATGGTAGGTTTTTATCTACATCACCTCAGTTGCTCCTCATCAAAAACCTCCATGAGTTTCACAAATAAATTACATAAATAAAAAAGGAAGGAAGGAAAGGAGAATCTATGGATCAAAAGGGACTTAAGAGACATATTGACAAATTATAATATGTGGAACTTACTTGGATCCTGATTGAAGCAAACAATTTAGAATATATGGACAGCAATACTATTAGGATATAATTCTTCAATTTATTTTTTGAGATGTGATAATGGCATTGCCATAGCCAACCTTCACGATGGCTCCTGGAATTCATGCCCTTATGTAGTCCCCTCCCACACTGAATCAGGATTGGCCTGTGTGATCAATAAAATATAGCAGAAGTGATGGCACGTGATTTCAGAGGCTAGGTCATAAAAGGCGTGCAACTTCCACCCTAGTCTCTCATGCTGCTCCCTCTTGGGAAAGTCAGCCACCATGCTGTGAGAACTCTGAAGCAGGCTATAGAGGGGCCCGTATGGAAAAACCAATTCACCAGACATGTGAGAGTCATCTCAGAAGTGGATCCTCCAGCCACTGTCAAACCTTCAGAAAACTGCAGACCTAGCACACTCATGAGACACCATGTATTTTTTTTTTTTTTT
>NW_016804657.1:1838707-1848334 GCF_001698545.2 Rhinopithecus bieti
AGTATGGCCATTTTCACGATATTGATTCTTCCTATCCATGAGCATGGTATGTTCTTCCATTTGTTTGGAGACACCATGTATTAACCACCCAACCATGCCCCCTGAATTCCTGACCCATAGAAACCATAAGAGATGATAAAGGATTGCTGTTTGACGCCTCTAAGTTTTGGGTATAATTTGTTGCACAGCAATGAATAATTAATACAAATATTGTGGTTATATTTTTAAGAGGCAGTCTTTATCTCTGACAATACTTCATGCAAAACAAATACACTCAGCATTGCTCAGAGATGGCAACATGAAACCAAAGAAAGCAGCAAAAAGAGAAATGGATTGTGCACAGATATCAGCAAAATGCCCAAGACATGAAAAAGTATCTTTAAAGTAAATGAAAGTGCTAGAGTTACAGAGAATGAATAATGTGTCTACTAGTATTCGGAATATTACTTGGTGTATTAATTCCATAGAATTAACTTTCATTCTATTTAGATGTATAAATAGGAGGGTAAATAGGCAATAAGAATAAACCAAATACTTTTTAAAACATCTTTTAGAAATCCAAACTGAAAAGTTTATAGATGAAATAACTTAATATCTAAAATTTCAAGATAGTCAAGCAGGGTAAGTGGATACAGGCACAAATGAAACAAGATTGGCCATAATTTGATAATTACTAAACAGGATAATAGATAAATAAGGGGTCCTTCTTCTAGTCTGCTATGGTTTGCATATTTGACCCTCCAAACCTCACACTGAAATTTGATCCCCTATGTTGGAGGTGGGGTCTAGTGGGAAGTATTTAGGTCATGGGGCGGATCCCTCATGAATGTCTTGGTGCTGTCATTGTCATCACGGTAATGAGTGAATTCTCAATCTATTAGTTCCCATGAGAGCTGATTGTTTCAAAGTGTCTGGCACCTCCCCGCACTCTGCTTCCCTTGCTTTCACCATGTGATCTCTGTATGCTGGCTCCTCTTTGCCTTCCACCATGGGTGGAAGCAGCATGAGGCCCACACCAGAAGCCAAACAGGTCCCAGCACCATGCTTCTTATACAGCCTGTAGAACTGTGAGCCAAATAAACCTCTTTCCTTCATAAATAACCTGCCCTCAGGTATTCTCTTATAGCAACACAAACAGACTAAGACATAGTCACTCCACTTTTGTATGTTTGAAGTTTTCCATAAGAAAAGTAAAATCAAAAAACAAAACAACTTCAACACAGGTATTATTAACCTGATCTTACGAATGAAGAAAATTGAGGCTCAGAAGTTTAAGCAGCTTGCCCACATTCACACAGCTAGTAGAGCCACTGCGATTTGGTGGTAAATCTGGGAGGAAAACAAATATTGTGCTGCTTTCCCAATAGTGATAATACTGTAAAATTGTAGAGCATATCAGACTTTACAAAGGATCTTTACAGACATCTGTCATCTGAGTAGTTGGAGCAAGATGCAGCCCAAGTTTTCTTATTCCCATCATACTCGGCTACAGTAGCTAAGAGCAGAGTTTCTCTAGAAAATGTGCATTTGGTTAAAAGAAACTGAATATACAGGCCGGGCGCGGTGGCTCAAGCCTGTAATCCCAGCACTTTGGGAGGCCGAGATGGGCGGATCACGAGGTCGGGAGATCGAGACCATCCTGGCTAACCCGGTGAAACCCCGTCTCTACTAAAAAATACAAAAAACTAGCCGGGCGCGGTGGCGGGCGCCTGTAGTCCCAGCTACTCAGGAGGCTGAGGCAGGAGAATGGTGTAAACCCGGGAGGCGGAGCTTGCAGTGAGCTGAGATCCAGCCACTGCACTCCAGCCTGGGCGACAGAGTGAGACTCCGTCTCAAAAAAAAAAAAAGAAACTGAATATACAAGTGGACTATGGCCAGACTATATATGAAAATAGAATCCTGACCTGCAACCTGCAGCAACCTGCTCAGGAAACCAACTGCTAATCAATAAATAGTAAGCCAGCCTGCTGTAAGTCAGAGTAACAGGAAGTCAGATTGCTATCTTAAGCCAGAAAGCCAAACAATAGCCCCTTTAACAATCAACCCAAAATGGCCAGGACTCAAAGCAGTCAGGCAAGAGACATAAATAAAGGGCATCTAAATTGGAAAAGAAGTCAAACTACCCATGTTTGTGGATGACATGATTCTATATCAAGAAAACCCCATAGTCTCAGCCCAAAAGCTCCTTCAGCTGATAAACAACTTCAGCAAAGGTTCAGAATACAAAATCAGTGTATACAAATCACTAGCATTCCTATAAACCAGGAACAGCCAGGCCGAGAGCCAAATCAGGAATGCAATCCCATTCACAATTGCCACAAAAGGATAAAATACCTAGGAATACAGCTTACCAGGGAGGTGAAAGATCTCTACAATGAAAATTACAAGACACAGAAAAACATACCATGCTCATAGATAGGAAGAATCAATATCATTAAAATGGCCATATTGTCCAAAGCAATTTACAGATTCAATGTGATTCCTATCAAACTACCAATGACGTTCTTCACAGAACTAGAAAAGATTACTTAAAAATTAATATGGAATCAAAAAAGAGCCCAAATAGCTAAGGCAAACCTAAGCAAAAAGAACCAAGCTGGAGGATATGACATTACTCAACTTCAAACTATACTACAGGACTACAGTAACCAAAACAGCATGGTACTGGTACAAAAACAGACACATAGATGAATGGAATAGAATGGAGAGCCCAGAAATAAAGCTACACGCCTACAACCATCTGATCCCTGACAAAACTGACAAAACAAGCAGTGGGGAAAAGATTTCCTATTCAATAAATGGTGCTGGGATAACTGGCTAGTCATATGCAGAAGATTAAAACTGGATCCCTTCCTTACACCATATTCAAAAATCAACTCAGATGGATTAAAGATTTAAATGTAAAACCCAAAACTATAAAAACCCTGGAAGGCAAACTAGCCAATACCATTCTGGACATAGGAATGGGCAAAGATTTCATGATGAAATGGCCAAAAGCAACCACAACAAAAGCAAAAATTGACAAATGGGATCCAATTAAACTGAAGAGCTTCTCTGCACAGCAAAATAAATTATGGGAAAAGTATTTGCAAACTATTCATCTGACAAAGGTCTAATATCCAGCATCTATAAGGAAATTAAACAAATTTACAAGAAAAAAACAAACAGCCCATTAAAAAGTAGACAAAGGACATGAACACTTTTCAAAAGAAGACATACATGTGGCCAAGAAGCATGTGAAAAAAAGTTCAATATCACTGATCATTAGAGAAATGCAAATCAAAACCAAAATGAGATACCATCTCACACCAGTCAGAATGGCTATTATGAAAACGTCAAAAAATAACAGATGCTGGTGAAGTTGCAGAGAAAAGAGAACACTTAGATATGCTGTTGGTGGGAGCGTAAATTAGTTCAGCTGGTATACTAATTGAACCAATTACTAAATAAAATTAGTTCAATTCATGTATAACTAATTTGTGAAAAGCTGTATGGCATTTCCTCAAAGAGCTAAAAACAGAACTATCATTCAACCCAACAATCCCAATACTGGGTATATACCCAAAGAAATATAAATTGTTCTATCATAATGACACATACATGTGTATGTTCACAATAGCAAAGACATGGAATCAACATAAATGCTCATCAATGGCAGACTGGATTTAAAAAAAAGTCGTACATATACACCATGGACTACTATGCAACCATGAAAAAGAACAAGATCATGTCCTTTGCAGGAACATAGATGGAGCTGGAGGCCATTATCCTTAGTAAACTAATGCAGTAACAAAAAAACAAATATTGCATGTCCTCCCTTATAAGTGAGAGCTAGATAATGATAAAACATGGAGACAAAGAGGGAAACAATAGACACAGGGGCTTACTTGAGAGTGGAGGATGAGAGAAGGTAGAAGAGCAGAAAAAATAATTGTTGGGTACTAGGCTTAGAACCAGGGTGATGAAATAATCTATACAACAAACCTATGAAGTTACCTATATAACAAACCTGCACAGGTATCCCTGAACCTAAAACAAAAGTTTAAAACATAAAAAAAATTAAAAATTTTTTAAAAGAGACATTAAAAAATACCCAGGACTTAATTAGTAACTGAAAAACTCCCCTAATTTTGTCCCCAGTTTCAACTTAGGATCAACCAAGAAAGCCAAATATGTGCCCCCAGTTAATCAAATAGGCTGTCCCACTTCTAGTTACCCTGCCTACAGCTTCACCATGCCAACAGCCTCCAATCAAGGCACACCTAAAGCCTTTCCCTTTTTTCACTGATGAAAAAAATTGATTGAACAGCCATTAGTCGAAGATGGCTCTGGCGCCTTGGATTCCTACATAACAAACTGAAACCCAACTCAGTGCAAACAGTAAAACAAAACTTAAGCTTAACCAATCAGAAAACACCAAGCTAACCTTGAACTAGGGACTTTCCACTTTAACCAATAAAACATATTTTCTTTGTCTTACTTTCACAAATATCTCATGAAAGCTTCCTCTCTCGCCCCCTTTGAGGGAGCACTGAACCACTTGCAGTCTGGTGCTACCCAATTCATGAATCACTGAATGCTCAAACAAACTCATTAAAATTTGAATGTGCCTTAGTTTGTGTTTTTATGCTACTATAAATGTTTCCAACTCTTCTGCCTACCTTTGAGTCTCTGCCAAAATGCAGGTGACTACAGCTGACCCCCTTGCTATAGCAAGCTCAGAATAAATAGACTTTGCTTCTTCTCATTAGGTGGGTCTCTACTTTTTTCACCAGTTGACTTGATTTTAAAAATAAAGCAAATAAACCCAGTTACTCAACATCCACCCTAGTTCCAGCTTATTCATATGGAGGAAAGGGAGGAAGCAAACCTCAGTTTTGTCTGGGTGGCCTTTTTCATCTTATTCCTTTAGAATAAAAGTCTGCAGTCATCCTTTACCATTTAGCTGAAAGAGAGCAAGCCAGAAGAGGGGCTCCTGGGAGATTTCTGTGACACTAATCTCTAAACCTGAAACCAGAGTGGATCTTGTCACTTCTAACCAAGCTCCTCACCGTGATTCTTCATTCATCTTTTTTGAGTTTACTTTGAAAGACATTTATTTTCACTGTAAGGACTCCTGGGCTTATGGAACACCTTAAGTCAGAAGATTCCCGTTAGACAAAAATAAAAAAACAACTCCCAGCAAGCTATCAGTGGACTTGCTAAGCAGTGGCAATCAGAAAAAGAAAAAAAGAGAGAGAGAGAGAGAGACAGAGAGGAGGAAGAGGAAGAGGGAAGAAAAGAAAAAAGTAAAAGCAGTTCTGAAACTCAGGAGCTAAGGATACCAAATGACTCAGGACAGAATGCTGTTTTGTCTTGAGGGAAGTGGTCCATTTAAATCAAGTTTTAAAAAGCAGGGCAGTGTTAAGTGTTTCTATGGCAACGTAGTGTACAACGTAGTGTATCTACGTTAGAAGCTGTTTGTAAATTAAGAAGCATGGTGTGGGGATTACCAGGAGACTGAGGGCTGCAGCACCCTTCCTCTCATTTCTCCAATGGGGCAAAAGTTGTTCCAAGGTGAACAGTGTGCCTGAGACTCCCGAACCCCTAGAATAAACCTAGGGCCTCATCCTGGAAGTGCCTTTTAAATACCACAAATTAGAGGGGAAACACCTAGAATTATTGATTCCTGGGCTGGCAGGAGGAGAAGCAAGGCTCCTTTGCTGAAATGAAACATTAAGATAAATTTGGTTATCAGGCTCTGGCCTAAAATTAGGTTCAGGATAAACCTTCAGGACTGACTAAGAATTAATTTCATTTTCAGATACGCTTACCCACTTTGATGTTGTTTAATTGAAATCTCCATCTTATTGCTCTTGTCTAGCTAAAATATTGTCTTGAAAGTGAGAGTTCACAGCAGCAAATTTGGATAGATTAAACCAGAGATGACACCTTGAATCTCTAGAACCACATTCAATGCTCAGAAGATGTGACTGGCACTCTATCCTGTCTAGTATCCTGATTAATTAGAGATCAGCAATAGTAGCTAAGGCAAAACTCTGGAAGTCCTCAAGTGGTGTACAAAGCTGTAGTTTGTACCTATCTGTTAATCGTACGTAAGATGAGCTTGAAAGTTTGGGCTTTAATGTTACAAGTTCCTCTTTATGTCTGAGAATCGGTGGCAAGAAACTTGAGTTCTGCAAGGCAGGGTTAAGCTTAAATTCTGGCTCTATTATTTGTTAATCATGAAACTATGGACAAGTTACTTAACTTCTCTGTGCCTCGGTTTTTTCTTCTGCAAAATGGAGATGATCACTATAGTGGTACCTACCTCACAGATTGTCAGGATCAAAGGAGGTAATGCATGCAAAGTACTTAGTGCATAGAGAGTGCTCCACAGGCCAGGTGCAGTGGTTCACACCTGTAATCCCAACACTTTGGGAGGCCAAGGCAGGAGGATCATTTGAGGCCAGGAGTTCGAGACCAGCCTGAGCAACATAAAGAGATCCTGTCTTTACAAAAAAAAAAATAATTAAAAAATTAGCTGGGCTTGATGGTATGCACCTGGTCCCAGACACTTGGGAGGCTAAGGTGGGAGGATCCCTTGAACCAGGGATGTTGAGGCTGCAATGATCTGTAATCGAGTCACTATGCTCCAGCCTGTGACAGAGTGAGACCTTGTCTAAAAAAAAAAAAAGAAAGAAAGAAAGAAAAGAAAAGGGCTCAAGAAATCATAGCTATCCATTGTCTCTTTTGCCCTACCCCCACTACTCCTATGAGAATGAAACACCAGGGGAAATGAATAGGATTCTTTCTCTCACAATAGATGAATGGTTCATAAAGTTGACAAATGCTCTGATGAACCCAGGAATAAGGATCAGGGTGCTCTGGGGCTAAGAGTAAGAAGGTGTGTGTGCCACCACATGGCTCCAGGTAGCAAGCAGGTTGAGCGCCAAAGACAGCCAGCTGGGTCTTTAAGCTCCAAGTTACCCCAGCAAAGAGCTACATGACAGTTAGCTATTATCTTTTATTTACTCAAAAACATCCACAGGTGAATTCAGCAGTTTAAGTCCCCCTTAAACTCAGTTCATTCCTTCTGTTCCCAATATCTCCCAGGCATCCTCCGAGAGCAGGTTCTCTGCTCAATTCTACAATGACATGGAACTGAGTCACCACCACACACATGTTCAGCCCAACTAGAGCCTTTGGTCAGTAAATCAACTAGGCACCCTTCAGGCTCCATGACTTATTCTTCTATTTGGGAAGAAGGAAAACAGACAATAGTATCAATAATACATTGTCCTCAAGTCAGGCCTCCAAAATACTGAATAGAGAAGAAGGACAAGAGAAAAATGAAGTGGAGGAAGAGAGTAGTGGAGTGGGGGAGATAAAATTGGGGAACACCAGAGATGCTCCCACCTCGGTGGAAGTAATCAAGGATGTAAAAATCCCTTGGCCCAGGCATACAGGCCCTTAAGTGTTTGTTGATGGTGAATCTGAAGGTCAGTGAGACAGAGAGTCATCTCTGATGGATAACTACTCAGAATTCTTCTCAATGCTTGTGTCCAAAGAATCAGAGGGATGGCAGACCACACAGGCTTTGAGGATCAAAAGGTAGGTTTCCTTGAACTTCTTTATTTTATAGGCGTAGACGATAGGGTTCATCATGGAATTGGCATGGGACAGCAGGATGCCCACGTACAGCACAAGCTGTGGTACCTCACCATTAAAGTAGATGATGCAGTTGATGATGGATAAAGGCAGCCATGACAGAGCAAACAAGAGAAGAACCAGAAACAAGGACTTAGCTGTCTTGAACTCCCGTCCATAAAATGCACCTGTCTCTTTGGAGTTAGAGAAGTTCTGACTGAGTTTGTTCCGGATGATGTAAAAGATGTCAAGATAGATGGTGCACATGACAACCAGGGGGATGAAAATCCAGGTGAAGAAGCTGAAGTATACCATGTAGTCCATTTTTATGACAGAAAGGAATTGGCATGAAAGGAAGGTGACATTTCTGTGGTACTCTGAGGTCAGTTTCATGTTCCAGCCAAACATGGGGGTCAGTCCCACCAGGAATGACACCAGCCAGCAAAGGCCCAGGGCCAGCCATATTCTTCTGTGAGTTGTGATCCTCTTGTATCTGTGTGAATGAAGAGAGCCAGTGAGTCCACAGCAAGAATTGCTAAAGGGTAGGGGAGATGGAGCTGGTAAAGGAGAGAGAGAGAAGTGAGATAAGGCATACACTCTCTTAATTCTCCAATCTTCTGCTAAGGAAGGGCAGCATTGATATTCTATGGTGATTTCAGCTAAACTCCACTGAATATGAAGACAAGATGTGCAGACAACGATTGGAGAAAAATCCAGGAAACTTCTATGGGGACTTTTCTAAAGAAGAACACTCTCGAATGGATAAGGAAGATGTTGCCTACAGTCAAGTGCTTACGTGCCCCACTCAGGGCTCCACTTCCTGAGAGCTATACAACAGTTACCTTTTTCTTTCTTTCTTTCTTTTTTTAACTCAAAAACATCCACAGGTGAATTCAGCAGTTTAAGTCCCCCTTAAACTCAGTTTACTCCTTCTGTTCCCAATAAGGCGTAAGCCCAAGAATTATTCGATTCCTGGGAGCTAAGATTCATCTATGTCTCTGAGGATTGTCTGCCTGGTGAGAAATGATATTCTCAAAGTAAGCTTGCCTGCTGCTCTTGGCACTGTTCTGTTTGGCTGTTGTGCAGATTCTCATAAATTATACTATGCCTCCCCAACACTTCCCCTCTACCTGTGCCTGCTCCTGCTTCTCTATCTGCATGGGCATCCATACTTGGTATTTGAGTTAAATGAATCAATGAAGTTACAAAATTGTGTTGAAGTGCTTCAGAGACCTGAAAAGACTCATCCAGTAAGAGTCCTCATTTCTCCTTAAACTGTCCTTCCGGACAACAGCCTGTACAGACCACAAAAAGGAAACAAATATAGTTAAGTATCAGTAGATTTTTATCTCAATTACATCTCACAACAAACAGGAGATGTTTTATTATAACCTCCATTTTATTGATGGCAATTGTGAAAATAATAGTAATGACAGCCACCATTTATTGAGCACAGACTGTGTGACTGGTATGTTTCTAAGAGCTTTACATATATTAAAGCATTCCATCTTATGAGGATAGTGCAATTATCCCCATGTTATAGATTAAAAGTGAAACACAAACAAGTAACTTCTACAGTTGGAAGTGGTGGGGCTAAAACTAAAAAAAAGGTAAGTCTGAGTTCCGAGCATCGTAACCACCGTGATACAGAGTGGAAACCAAAGGAGACAAAGTTAAACAACTTGTTCAAGATCAGATCTCACATCTGGGATTTGAATCCAGACTGTCTACATCTAAAGCTTGTTTGTAGCTCCCTCACTCTGCTCTTTCCTCCAGAGAAGTGAAGAGAAACACGAGACCAGTGCAATTTAGGTCGCCCGGGGAAGTAGATTTCTCCATTTGGCAGTCCGTTCTCTTCATATAGTCACATGTAATGAAAAATATTTTTAGGAAAAAAGCTCTCACATCTCAGGAGGAGGAGGAGGAAAAAAAAAAAAAATATATATATATATATACACACACACACACACACATACAGGATACATATATTTAATATAA
>NW_016804657.1:1848856-1903685 GCF_001698545.2 Rhinopithecus bieti
ATATATATTCCAAGAATCCCTTTCTCAACATTGAAGTGGGCACAGAATAGGAAGCAAAGATAAAATAATAACCTACATTTGCAAAACAATAGAACCATCGGTTTATCTCCTCTTATTCTTATCTGCCTGCTTCTCCTAAAATAATACGTCTTATCTTAGTAGGCTTTTATCATTTCTAAAACTGAAGAGAATTTTTTACTAATTAAAGATGCATCAAGATTTCATCATTTCTAGCCAAGGGTTAGTAATTATAGCTGGAGGGATTGAGCACCCACCCCTATCAGTGGGGAGAGGACTGGAGCATTCCTCTGATTCTAGCTCCTGAATCCCAGCTCATTGTTGCTAACCCCTCACAGACCATATCACAAAAAGACACTTACTGCCCTCTTTCAACATCAAGGGCCAATTTGGATTCATATTTTACTCAAAAAGTCTGGGCTCTGGGCTTTGTAGTCTCATCTCCCGGGTGCCTCAATTGCTGCCCACCCCACCCTGCAGGCTACCTGATGGTAAGCTTGACCCGCAAGTATCGGTCCACAGCGATGGCCAGCAAGGACATGATGGAGGCGTGGGTAAAGATCAGCAGTAGGCAGGTCATAAAAAGGCAGCTGTAGAAGTGGATTGTGATGCCCAGACTGACGACAACGGCCAAAGGCATGACCAGCACCCCAACAGCAATGTCAGCCAGGGCTAGAGAGACAATGAAATAGAAGGTGGTGGTCTGCAGGCTGGGGTTCAGCTTGACCACCCAGATGACCAGCACGTTGCCCACTATGGCGCAGAGCCCAATGAAAATCTCCATGGTGATGTAGGTAACATCGGTCAATGACAGAGCAGTGCTGTTGTTGGGCATCTTGCCTTCCCAGGGGAACCTCCACAGGGACAGGTGAGCCAGCAAGATCCGTCTGTAGGGCCAGTGGGCCTAGCTCTCTCCAGACATCTTCCCAGAGGTCCATGTGCAGTCACAGTCTAAAACTCCCAACTCGTTCATTCCTATTCTTTTCTGGTGGGGTGATCTCTTAGAAAGGGCTCATCACAGGTGGATCTCTTCCAACCCCTTTACGCGCTGCACATCCTCAGATTCCCAGAACCCTGGAGGACAGTTCTATATGGATTGAATCTGAAAGTGCTGCTGCTCTTAGTTCCCCAAACCTATGCCCTCAAGGCCTCTGCCTGCAGCTTTTTGGGTTTTTGAGTTCCATCGAGATAAGCAACCCTCTTCAGGGGTGTTTCAGGAAGTGAGATGGGCCAAGAGGAAGTACAGAGCCAGGAACTCTCAGCAGAAAGATGGAAAGAGCAGAGGAGGAGTCACGAGTGGTACAGAGAAGGCTCAAGACAAGATTGGGTATCAGAATTCATTCATTCAGGGACCAGATGACAGTGCAGGATCAGGTGGGAGAGGAGCTGGAAGCACTGACTATGCAATCTTTCTGCCAGCTTAGCAAGAAGATCTCATGACAAGCAGGCAAACAGGGGAAGAGGAACAAAAGAGACTTTGGTGGCAGCCTCCTAACCTTAACCAGAACTATTCCTGCTAAGTTCTTGCTTCACTGAGCACAGCTGATACCCAGCCTTTGCAGCAAAGATCCTTGGTCAAAGGGATAAGCAAAGATTCCCTGGTCAGAAGGGCAAAATCTCAGCACCTCTGCGAAGCATCACACCTGCTTAGCCTCCACCTCTGTTTCTCACCTCAGACCCCAGCAAAATCTGGACACTGGCAGCCGGCCAATGTCCAACCCTATGTGAGGAACGACAGAAGAGCAGAATGACCAGACATACAGAAGGAAGGGAAAAGAACGTATGCAACAGAATCAAATGGCATGTGCTCCTGCCCACACTCCCTAAGCCTCAGCCCCATCCCCGCAGGAACAGGCAACTGCCTGGGAATCAGCCCCCTCTCCCTGAAGCTGCTTACCTAGTCACCAACTTCTGGGAATGAGACACTTGCACACCATTGTTATTTGGGGAGGCCATCTGGTTCAGGTGCTTCTCAGCACCACCCAAAGGGATTATTTTAACCAGGCATGTTAGAGAGGCAACAAGAAGGAACACTTGGACCGAAGTCCACACAATAGCTTGAGAGCTTTATCATTTTTACCTTAAGCATCTAAATATGTACAGCCCAAAACAAAATTCAGCAGTAACAACAATGGTGTTCTGGTGTTTACTAACAAACACTTCGGAGTGGGGCATAATGGACAGGCCTCTGCCTGGGGCCCATCAGGGTCCTCTTGTGAGTTCCTCTGCTTTGGCATCATTCATTGATTCCGCTCCCTACCACCACCGCTGTATCCCAAGTTGATCCAAGTCTTACCAAATCCCATACTCGTCTCTGCCAGACTTGTCATTTCTCCCTGAGCAAACTCCCCAGACATTAAAAAGGGCAGTCCTCTCCAACTGAATTTCCATCATTCTAGTATTTTCCAACATCAGTTCTGCCCACATCCCTGCACTGCTGGAACTTGAAAAGCTTCATCAGCCTCCAATGCATCCTCTGACAAATGTTTCTACTGTAATTGCTTTCTTTACCTGTGCTTCAGAGAAGGAAGTTACTGAGAGAAATTTCTAAGAGGCTGCATGCTACCAAAAAACAAAAAACAAAAAAACCTTTCTCACTATACAGCACTCTTTGAACCTTGGTTAAACACTGCAAAAAACCCTCCCTCCCCTACTCCAGTATATAGGTGAGTTCTTTTGTAATCAGTCCATCTCAGCTGGGTCAGAGAAACCAAGGAAAGGGGTTTGTGTCCAAACACAGCATGCTGTAGGCAAGATAACACATGAAAGAATAACCCACTAGAGAGAAGAAAGGCAGGAGACACACTTAGGGTCACCAACCTGGCCACCTCTGCTCACCTGGGAATTCTACCCTCAGAATTCTCTGCACATACCATGGGGGTTTCTTTTCTGTGAACAAGGGAAGCCCTTCCTTCATGTTCTCTGAATAGACAAGGTCCATCACTGCTGGGGTTGGGGCTGGGGGTGATTTGAGAACAGAGAGGAAGGACTTTCACAGTCACTTAACATTTTGACCTGGAACCCGGCCCTAAATTGAAAACCAAAGGGCAACCTGGGAAAGAGGACAGAGAGGCTGGGACAGAAGACCACCTCATTTGCCCATTCCTACCGCTGCACCCACAGCCCATGGCACACAGCCATTCTTGGTCATGCACCTCATCACATCTCAAGTAGGAGATGCTGCAGCCTCCTACTCCGCGCCTCAAGCAAACAGAGGAACCATGCCAGAGCTCAACACCCAGGATGACTCCTGCCGCTTCTAAACCATTTAGTCTGTGCATTGCCTCAGGATCAAGTCCAGACTCTTTAGAGTGGCTTACACCCTTCTGATGGGTCTCCCAGTCTCTGCAGTCTCCTGTCACCTGAGTCCGCACAGACACCATTGGCTCCACTATGCTGAGCAATTCGTGGCTCAGAGTCATTCTCTTTCAATTCCTCTCCCCTGTGCACACACTCTTTGCCTGGTTTGCAGGGCCCTTCTGCCCCAAGTCCACCTAGAAAACAAATACTTTTCCTTCAAGACTGCTCCCCAACAGGACCTTGAAGAAAACTTCCCAGTCTTCACTTCTCCTCTGGGACAGCACTGTGCTGTGTGTATATGACTTCCCCACTTAGCCTGTGAGTTCCTGGAGGGCAGGGACCACCACTTTCCATTTCTGCATTTCTCGCCCCTACTATGATGCCTGGCAGATCATAGGTGCTCAGTACATTTTTGATGAATGAATAGGAAAGCACTTCAGTGAATCAGGTGGCATAAACTAGGCATTGGGTATATAAGGAAACAATAAATCAGCGAGGACTCTTAAGTGCTCTCCATCACACCAACTACTCAGTGTTAAGCAGCTTACATTCACAGACTCATTCAATGCTCTTGAATGAAATAGATACTACCATTATGCTGAGCAACTTGAGGCTCAGCGGGGTTAAATAACTTGCCCAAAGTTGTAAGCTAGGCAGTGGCAAAGCCAGCATTCAAATCTAGGCTTCTGCTTCGGAGCCCAGGTTCTGAATGGCAGCCCTCAGTAAGTAAATGAGCAAATAAATTACACAAACATTTCAAAAGTACAAGGAGTCCCTGGGTTTGATGTTGCCATGCTATCAAAATCAGTAGAGATCAGTATTCTCAGATCTAAAAAAAGAAAGTAGCCACCAAGACTATGGCCACAAAGCGCAAGTATAATGTAGATCTGGCAACTGCTCTGAGCTAGGAAGAGATGGCAGGACCAGACAGATGACTGCATGAGCAGACCGCTGGTAAGGTTGGGGCCCCAAGGTGAGCTCTGGGCCAGAAAGGAAAACATTTTTATTGGATCAAGGTGCAATTTTTTCTATTAAAAGAAAAAAAAAATATATATATATATATATATGTATGTTAACTGTGGTTAACTGTGGTTCAGGAGAATTTCCCACCTAAAAGAAAGGCCATGGCTGTTTTCAATTCTGCTAGAAGAGGCTGGGTGTGGTGGCTCAGCCTGTAACCTTAGCACTGTGGGAGGCTGAGGTGAGAGGATTGCTTGAGGCCAGGAGCTCAAGACCAACCTGGCCAACATAGTGAGACCCCATCTCTATTTTTTTTACTTAAAAATAAATTTTAAAATTCTACTAAAAGAACCTGAACTCCATCAGGGAAGCAAAGATCTAGGAGAAACCATTGGCTTAAATCACAGGAAGAGTGACTGGAGGGGAAAGGCCTCACCTGTCCCAAGCCCTGGCCTGGGGCCCACTTGGGTCTGATGCAACTGGGCAGAGCTCAAACACAAGGCTGCAACCTTGCCCTTGGGGTTCTGCTTAACAATCTAAGAGGAAGGCCGGGCGCGGTGGCTCAAGCCTGTAATCCCAGCACTTTGGGAGGCCGAGGCGGGCGGATCACGAGGTCAGGAGATCGAGACCATCCTGGCTAACACGGTGAAACCCCGTCTCTACTAAAATACAAAACTAGCCGGGCGAGGTGGCGGGCGCCTGTAGTCCCAGCTACTCGGGAGGCTGAGGCAGGAGAATGGCTTAAACCCGGGAGGCGGAGCTTGCAGTGAGCTGAGATCCGGCCACTGCACTCCAGTCCGGTCGACAGAGCGAGACTCCGCCTCAAAAAAAAAAAAAAAAAAACAATCTAAGAGGTTGGCAGGAGAGATGATTCATCTGATCCTTTGCAGCTTCTCAGAAAAGCCTAGAAAACCCTAGCTGCCAGCCTGCGAAAACAGCAAGATGCAGTGTTAGCAGGAGCCCAGGGAAAAGGCCTCTGGAGCCCTAGAGCTGGTCCCCGGGCAGCTGAGACCGGATGTCAGGCAGGCGAAAGGTAGGGCTTCTGCCCAAGGCTCTCTCCCACCCCACGGCGGCCTGCAGAGTTGCGCAAAATTAGCTTGCCCACTTCCTCTTGGCCCCATCACCACTTCCCCAAAGCCTTATATTTTTATAGGGCTTCATGTTTGCTAGCCGACAGCAGAGGCTTAGAAAAGACAAGTGTTCAGGGTCAGCCCTGAAGGTGCCGCTCCCTAGGCCCCTCCCCCACCACTCTTCCGGTTCTGCCACTCCATCAAGCCCTAGGGCAGGCTGGGCCTTCCCGCGCCCAGGGGCTGGTCTGGAGCCGCTCTCCACAGGGGCCTTCTAACCAGGGCCCAGCCACTGAGGCCAATCCAAGGAGCCCAAGACTCACAGGCTGTAGTCTGAGTACCTGGAATTTCACTCCGTGCCAGTGTTGGTGGGAGGGAGGGTGAGGCCTGGAAAAGGAGGTCAAGGTTCCTTCACTCTGAGCAACAGGAAATCCTGCCCAACGAAGGGGAAATGCTCTGGGCGCTCAGCCTCACCCACCAGACCCCCTACCCACACCGAGTGTGTCAGGAGGTCTCCAGGCCCTGGGGGAAAGAGAAGGATTCAGCTAACTGAATTCAAGGCACTCAGAAAGTGAGGAAGCGTTTCAACTGCCAGAGTCTCAGCACGGTAGCATCACCTTCAAGCGTCTGAAAGAATGACTCCTGCGTCCCAGCTGAGGCGCTATGCTCAACGGTGGCCACCAGAGGGCAGCACGTTCCTGCTGTCATTCGGGACCCAGGCTGCTGCTGAGAAAGAACGGGAAGAACTTGAAACGCTCCTTTGAAACTGCTTAACCAGCAACCTCAGATGGTGCAGAAAATGAAAGAAGTGAGAATTAAGGGAAAGCAAAGGGGACAAGAATAGGTAGCCAACTGCCTAAAGTCAATCCAATCCCATAGAATATTCCTGGGCAGTACCAAATTCAGTCCTGCTGACTCCAGAAGGTTGAGAAGCAGCTTTGCCTTTCAAACCTGTGACTGTTCCAATAAACACAGTATTTGTGTTTTGCTTTGTCATGTGCAAAGCTCCTCACACAGTAAACTTTACTGAATTAACTCAACAACCCCACAAGACAGGTATCACCAATCTCATCTCACAGAGGAGGAAACTGAGGCGGGGGAATGAGTGATCTGCTCAGGATCATACACCGCCAGGCATGGTGGCTCATGCCTGTAATCTCAGCACTTTGGGAGGCCGAGGCAGGCGGATCACGAGGTCAGGCGTTCTAGACCAGCGTGGCCAACATGGTGAAACCCCGTCTCTATTAAAAATACAAAAATTAGGTGGTGTGCGCCTGTAATCCCAGCTACTCAGGAGGCTGAGGCAGGAGAATCGCTTGAACCCGGGAGGCAGAGGTTGCAGTGAGGTGAGATCACACCACTGCACTTCAGCCTGGGCAAGAGAGCAAGACTCCCTCTCAAACAAACAAACAAAAACAAAAGCAGCACCAGGATGGGAGCCCAGCTCCTGGTCTCCTTGCTTAAGATGAGAATGGAGAAGACCAGGAGGGATTTGCCAGTAAGGGGTTGCAGTGGGATTTTTAGCCACATACGTCTTTGATCCTTCCCTTGGCACCTGTGAACCTCTGACCTATCCTTCCCCTCCTGTAAGTGCAGGTCGCACTGGTCAATTTTCCCAGCCTTTGCTGGAGAGCGGCCAAGAATTTTACAAACGCCCTCATGTCTCTTGCCCACCCAGCCTCCTCTTTGTCACAGCCCTAGGCTTCTGGGTGCTCAGGCCAGGTGTCCCCACCCCTGTCAGGGGTTATTCACCGTGGTAGGGCCTCATCCCTTGATTTCACCCGGGAAGACTTTGGATCCTGATGTTGATTCTCATGCCCTTTATCTAAACACCGGGAGGTGTAGGAATGAGTTCTGGATATACCAACTACTGATCCCAAATGTTTACAGCAGGGCAATGTCCTGGTCTCCTTCTTTTAACCTGCTACCTATCAAATGGGACAAAACTTCTCAGAGAATTGCATGCAAACCCTACCGCCACAGTGGGAGATAAGCAACCTCCTGATTTTGATGGCATGTGTCTTCCCCTCCTACTGCACAGGGTCCTTTCATAATTATTACTGTAAGAGCTGCCATTGATAAAATGCCAATTCACATGTGCCAGGCACTTCACCAGGTGTTTTGCACACATCATTCACAATTCTATATCAATCCTGCTGGCAAGTATTATTAGATCCATTTCACAGATAGAAAACTAAGGCTAGGAGAGAATTGACTCACTCTGGGCAGCACAGCAGCAAATGGCAGAGCTAGGGCCTGAACCCAAGTCTATCTTGGCTGCAAAGCTCTGACTCTTTCAATGAGCCACACAAAAACAGTCCAATATCAATTATGCGAAAATCCAAATTGCCATTTTGGGCAGACATTCTTCAGTATCCTAATGGGTAAGACTTGCTTCCTAGGCTGGGCCAGCTATTGAAGGCTGTGCATTCTATGTCAATTGTCTACTCTCCAGCTCTTGTCAAAGCTCAGCCAAGAGTTTTATTCCAGGCCCATGGAGAGCAGCCAGCAGGCCCTTCCTCTACACTCCCTACCCGCAACTCCTGCGTCTACTCCCTGATCAGACAACAACATTGCAAAACCGTTTTACTTTAGTTCCCTGCTGAAATGCCTTCCCAGATGACCTTAGTCCCTCTGCTTTTTATGAAAGGTTAATATTAAAAAACTGTCCTATGAAGTAAGTCTCGGCATTTCATCATGATCAAAGATACTATCTGTTGCTATGTCTCTTACATAAAGTATCATAGGATAAATTTCTCTGAGGAGTTTTAGTTCTGGAAAAGAGGTCATTTTTCTTAATAAATTAGACTGCCTTGTTCATCTGGCAGAGCTTTGTCTCATTCATTTGTGTGTGAGCAGCCAGGAGTGTCAGAGCCGATGTTCAGTCTCAGTAATCACACTTGGCTTAGGTTTTCTAGGATGTCTGCGTGCCCCAAATCATTCCTTGGCTACCGGTGTTTTAGTAATTCTGTCAGGCCCTGTTTTCATGAGGAGCTGCACATTGTTTTTGGCAGTATGCAAGGTATAAGAAACAACTCCATAGAACTCATGTTAGAAGGAGTACGCATTTGTTTCCAGGCATATTGCAGGTTGATCGGTCCAGTCTGTCATGCAGGGATCATTGTCAGTACCCCCATGATTTGGGGGTGAGGATTTTTTTCTCCCACAAGTGGCCCAAATAACATTTTAGATTATCAATTTTGGCAAAAGAGAAAAAAACTGATGAGACTGAAAATGTCCCCTCATTTGAAGTGAGTCTTTTAATACAGCACTCATGGGCACCCACATCTGGCAATATTTAGGAAATGCTTCCTTAGGAATGGCGCTGGGTAAACCATAATGCTATGATTCCCCCAGGAAGAATGTATTTTTATTGATGTGAGCCCCACCTATTTCCACAAAGGACTAAAGTTACTGTCAAGCTGAGTCGATGGCTTCTTCCTCTGCACTCCCACATCAGCTTACACATTCCTCTCTTGGAGCACTTACTACACAATTCTGTAGTTATTTATTTACATGACAGCTTCTCCCACTAGCTGGCAAACTCCTTAAATGAAGAAATGATGCCTTATTCATTTTTGTATCTTCCTCCCACTCCCCTTCTCCCCAAAGCATGAAGATCCTAAAATACACCTGACACATAAGAAACCTGCAATAAATTCCAGTTGAATGTATTATGTATTATTCCCAGGTCTGTCTTCTCCTTACCTGTAAGAATGCTGGCTATACCTCTCTATGTCCAATGAGGAATCAGAAGAGATATTTGGAAGACCTCTCCCTAAACAAAAGTAGATTTTGCGTCTTCTACCTTCAATAACAAACCAGTACAGATAGAAAACACCATGTGACCTATTTGGGTCTAGTTAAAGGAACCTTCAGAGAGAATGTCTAACATTTACATTACAGTTGCTATTTCAGCATTTTTACCTATAACAGTCCATTTCATTCCTTCATCTCTGTGATCTATCTCAAATGGTGCCCTTTACACACACACACACACACACACACACACACACACGCTCTCTCCATCCTCTCTGTGTATTTCCTATGCCGCACCTTCCACAGTCAGAGCTCGTTTGTTCATTTACTTGTCTTTGGTTTGTCCCCTTGCTTGTCTTGTTCACACTTCTATCTGCCAGACCTGGAACCACCTCTGGCCCTAGTTACCAGCTTAGTCTGACACATTACTCCTGATCACTGACCACTGATTTTGCCCCAAATCACTGTGTTCATGATGGGGTTTTTAGGGCGCAACACATTTGGAGTGAGATGGAACACCAGAGGGGATGGAGGCCCAGAGTGGCCAGTTCAAGGTCAAAACTGGAAAAGCAGCCAGCTTCCTTTGCTAGCAAGCCCCCTTCACTGGCTCCTTTGTCACTCTGTCCCCATTTTCTGAAACCTGGGCCAAAGAGCTTAGGGCCCTCCAATCAAGCACACAGCTGACCCTTCCTTCTTCATCACTGTACTTGCCTTTTGCCAGTTGGCCTGTCAACCCATGCTAATGGGTAGAACAGTGGGTGCTAATCAGTTACATTACCCCCGTCAGCAGTGCTGTTCAGGCCCTCTCAAGCTGTGCCTAATGGATGTTCAGCTGCAGTGAGACACAGCCACCTGTGTGTCCAGCATAGCACGTACTCTAGTGCCTCCTCACTGGGCATCAGGCCCGCCCCACTCCACTCAACCCAACGTGCTCCAGAGGAGAAATCACTGTCAGGCTCCAGCCATGTGTTTCTGAATATGTTGCGTCTCTCTTATTTTGAACTCTGTTTCTAAATGGATGACCTTGGCCAAACTGCTGAATCTCTGTGTCTTCATTTCCCCCTTTGATAAATAAGATACCTCTCTGCGGACTGGATGAAGTAACTCAGGCACGGCAGTTGGCACAGCACTTGGTCCCCTGCACCACCACCTCGGGCAGCTACCAGGAATGTGAGTACTACAGCTGGGTGGGGTTGGGGGCTGATGTTTCACTATCAGAGCCACTCCAGTGCCCAACCCGTGCTCCACTTCTACTTACAAGGTGCTTGGTGGAGGTTGAATTAAAGGAAAGTCATTCCACACCCACCACCCTGTGGGCTACTGAACTGTGAGATACAGACTTGTTGGGAAGCTACAAGGATGTGTTCCATAGACCCTGTCTTTCTGCAGGGCTGATCATCTCAGTCTTTCTCTGGAGGTGCTCTATCCCTGTCCCAACTGCCCCAATGCTACCTCCAGCTTTAGAAATAGGAAGTATCCAAAAGAGATTGTGGAAGGTGGTACCATTTTCCTCTCCTTTCTTCATCCTTGCCAGGAAGCAGTGGTTTGTCAGCATAAGTAGGCCTGCTGGGTGGACTTTGTGAACCCCAGGGAAAGGCTGCCCCAGGTCTGACAGTTCACAGCTTCCAGACACATAGTCTTCCAGGTCACCAGCTCCCAAGAGCCACCCAGGCCCCCACAGTTGCTGCAGGTGAAGCCCTCTAAGGGCCAGATATCAAGAACTAGAGTATTCAGAGCAATAGTCACAGTTTCTGTTTCTTGAGTGTCATTCATTTTAGAAGGCCTCGCGGATCACTCAGCACTACTCACAACTATAAAGGGGCCACCTCCTGCGCAGGGTGTGAGGGTTGCTGAATAACAGCAACAAGTGGGGATTATATAGCCAACTCCAGCCAAAACAACTGTACATGGGCAAACACGGAGGCACATGAGGCCAGTAATTTAGTTTGCATTACATTTATTTGTATTTTCTCTTGACCTGAAATACAAAACATCCTCTAATCTTTCATTAACCCTGGAATCATTTCTGCTTTCAAAGAAGTAAAGAAATAGAATTTATTCTAGTTGGGAGTTTAGCCTCAGGGCTGGGCAGGGGAGCCAGGCTCTCCAGTCTCTCCTAGGCCTCCAAGATAAAATCTCATTCTGTCCTTGTCCCTCTAAGATAAGTCAACAGGCCTGCTCATTCCCAGAGGAAAGTTCGACACTGCTTCAGTGACCATGACTTCAGCAGGGCCAACAGAACTCTAGGTCACTGCAGATGGTCCAGCCTATGCCCCCTCCCTCCCTCTACTCCACCCACGCCTAGTGCCCATGACTAGGGCTTTTTGTGTTATCTCGGAGTTGGCACCCTCTCCATTTCCTCCCAATAATGCTAGCTGTTGTTTCTGAGCAAATGGAACAAATGACCAACGTGAACTCCATGCTGTCTGCAAACTGGAAACATCTGCAGGGAGGCAGGGCAGCCCCTAGTTGGGGTGGCGTTGCACGGGAGCTGGTGGGAGGGGCTGTGGGAAGAAGGTCCAAGAATCTCAGGGAGGAGGGCAAAGGGTGAAGCCTCAACAGAAAACCACACATAGGCCGGGTACGGTGGCTCACGCCTGTAATCCCAGCACTTTGGGAGGCCGAGGTGGGTGGATCACGAGGTCAGGAGATCTAGACCATCCTGGCTAACATGGTGAAACCCCGTCTCTACTAAAAATACAAAAAATTAGCCAAGCGTGGTGGTGGGCACCTGTAGTCCCAGCTACTCGGGAGGCTAAGGCAGGAGAATGGCGTGAACCTGAGGGACAGAGGTTGCAGTGAGCCAAGATCGTGTCACTGCGACAGAGCAAGACTCCATCTCAAAAAAAAAGAAAAAGAAAAAGAAAACCGAACATAGGCACACAGGCCTCACAACCCCGTCCCTTCTTTTACCCTCCAAACATTCACTCTTTGCAGTGTCTTGACCAAGTGAAGGGAGGATGCACATATCCTTTTATAAATATCATTTAAAATGTTAAACTCTTGTGTGGTAAAGCCAAAATGGCTCTTAGAAAACAATAGGTACAACTCACCATTTCAGAGATGACGACAAAGGCCCAAAAAGGGAGTAGATGTAGTAGCTACAAGTAAAGTCTGGGCTGTGCAGCAGCTCTCACTTGTGATCCCAGTGCTCTGGAAGGCCGAGACAGGTGGATTGCTTGAGCCCAGGAGTTCAAGACTAGCATGAGCAACATAGCAAGGCCCCGTCTCTACAAAAAAATTCAGAAAAAAATTAGTTGGGCATGGTGTAAAAAAAATTATAGACCTACACCTCTAGTCCCAGCGACTTGGGACTTGGGAGGTCAGGGAAGTCAAGCCTGGGAGGTTGAGGCTGCAGTGAGCCAGGATCACACCATCACTGCGCTCCAGCCTGGGTGACAAGGTGAGACTTTGTCTTTAAAAAAAAAAGCAGCAGCAAAGTCTGAACCATACCCAGAGCCACCATCACCCCACTGCTAGTATATCAGTGTGCGTGCAGCGTGGGAACACACACACACACGCACAGACATATCATACCACGCTGCCTCCCTTAAAGTCATAGTAAAAAGAGTCACGCCTCCCTTAAAGCCAAGAGCCATGCTCAGACTTCCCCATGCAGTAACACAATAATGGTAACACTCCAGGGCTGTCTTTGGGCCTGGATCACACTAGTACATCCTCTAATCTTTCATTAACCTTGGAATACTCTGTCAGAGGCTCTCCTTGATCCTTGGCATAGCCCTGTAATAGAGCCTGTCATTTTTATCACCTTTTCTTTTCACCGGTAAGGTAAAGATATTGACATTGAGCAAGGTCAAGCAACTTGCCCAAGTTTGCATTGCTAGCAAAGGGCAGAGCCCACCTTGACCTCAGGCAGTCCCATGGCCAGTTGCCTGTGTTACACTGCCTGGAGCCCCTCATTGAATCCAATTGCAACCTTGAGAAGTGGGATTGGCTCATTTCTGCAGATAGAAAACAGAGGCTGAGAGTTCAGAATCCTGAATTCAACAGAAAGACAGCCCTTGGTCAGCTCTTCCACTGCGGAGGCCATCTCTAGAGTGAGACCTAGTTCTTGACCCAGACTAACCTGGAAGTGATTTTCTGAGCATCACAGTGGCCGGCAGAGTGGGGAGGATCGATTGGCTCTTCCCGCCTGATTTCACTGGGGTCGCTGAACCAGAACTCCCACCTACTAAAAACTGAGCCTGGCTTCTCCTGTGCCTTGGGGAAGTGCTAGTTCTCTACCTTGTGGCCTGCGGTCCTCAGCCCTGCTTGGGTGAGGAGGGAGTCGCCGCTGAGAAGCTGTTCATGGCCTGGTTGTAGAGATTGGTAGAGGACAGGGGCGTCGTGTTCCCCAATGGGAGTTGGGGACGGTGCCAGTCCCCTTTCAGCAGATGACAAGGAAGAAGTTTCCTGCAGCAGCCAGCTGCGCCAGAGGCGATGCGCCCCAGGCCTCCTGGCAGCGTCTGGGTTCCGCGGCTGCACGGCCGCTCCCCTGAGCCTGGGAAGGAGGACACAGAGGCGGCCCAGGAGCAGCGCTGAGGGGGGCCCTGGCGCCGGGGACTGTGGCCCCGACAACCCCCTAGAAGTCGCAGTGGCGTGGGCTCTTCTACCTTGCTCTACTGCGGCTGGTAGAGGGGGCGGGACTCTCGACCTGATTCATCCGAGACACAATTTGAGGATGCTGGTGCTGCGCGGGCCCGACGCACTCCTCCGGAACTCCGGGAGCCTGGGAGGCCTGAGGGAGGGGTGTTCCCCGCAGCTCGCAGAGGTCAGCACAGCCCCGGCCCAGCCTGGAGGAAATGACCGTGGCGTTCCTACCATTTATGTCAGGGAGGGGCCGGGACCTGCAGGTGGGACCGCATGATTCCTGCTGGAGGACTGATTTGAGGCCAGTCCCTGGGAGGCTGGGAGTCCTCTGCACAGCCCTATCATGAGAGCAATTGGGTTTGCCCCCTGCCTGCCAGGACAGCACCCTCAGCACCCCTGTCTGCAGGGCCGCTGTCCAGAGCCGACAGCCCTCACCTCCCAGGGCCTTGCAGGCTGCACCTTGTGCTAAAGTTGGCCTAAGCAGGAAGCTGCTCTCAGGGCATTTGAGAGAGGGGAGTGGAAATGTGAGCCAAAAGGAAGTCACAAAGATCAACTTAAAAATAGCCCCCTCCAGGTCAGTCAGGAGGAGGAACTTGCAGAAAAGCCAAGTTCTGAGGGTGATGGCTCAGGGCGACCTCAGAAAGGCCCAAAAGCAAATCAGCAGAGGCCGGGCTTGGAGCACATCTCATGCTCTTATCAGCCTCAGCAAACCACTGCCAAGACCTCTTCTTCTCCTTAGACTTCCGCCCCAGCCAGCATCTGTTTCCTCGCCTAAATTTAAACAACCAGGTTAGTGAACTCGAGAGAGCATTTCTGCCCAGGGAAAAACAGACCCTCCTACGCCCTCAACAGAACACACAGGACACACAATGACACCAGCCGAGGCCTGTGGCCTGTTCTTGGCTCCTCCTCAGCTTCTGCTGGGTGAGTGGGGCCCAGGGTTTCTGAGAAGGCCTCAGCTCCCATTATTCCAGGCAGAAAGCCGCAAAGCTGAAGTCTGAAGAAGACCTCAGCTTGAAAGAGAGTGGGCAGGCCAGATGGCTGGGTTATGCCAGTACGAGCAGTGTGTGATGCCCTCCAACACAGGATAAGGTGAAGGGGACCCTCGGGAAAGCCAGAAATCCACAAAACAACACATGTTCTATAGCCCCAGCCCTGAGTGTTGACGTATAAACCTCTTAACACAGGTAGTCTTGGGATAAATCAGACCTTTCGGCTTTTTCCAAGCACCATTCTCACTCTTATCTAAATAGAGCTGTTTGCTTACGGGAAGGTGACAGCAACTACCTAGAACCTTTCCCTGGTTCTGCTGGCTTCTCAGTCCTAGGCTATTATGGCCCCATCTCACACTCTCTCACTCTCCCTCTCCCTTCCTCCTTCCCTCCCAAGTGCAGGAGTGCAAGCTCATACTTGCGCACGTGTACAAACACACACGCGCGCACACAGTAGCCTCATGAAAACATTTAGTGCAATGAGGGATGTCTGAGGAACCCTCAATAAAATCTGTCCTGGAGAGACTGAGTCCATAGCCTTTCTCTTAGGCTATCACGCCTCAGACATTTCCAAGAAATGTTCTTTCTAAGTAGCTTTATGCTGCCATAGCAGTATAGGATGACTTCCTTGGATTTACCAGTTGTCAATAGAAAAAAAAAAGCAAGCAAGGACTGCTCCTGTTAATTGCATCCTGCTGTCCAGATTGCCTGTCACTCTCTTCTCTACGTACCCCAGGCCATTTGCTGCAGCCAATCTACTAGATCCAGAGGCCTGGTTTTAAATTTCTCTTCCTTTCCTTACATGTAGAAAACTGGTTATATGTTTCATATTCTGAGAATTTGTCCTGAGTAGAGCATTTCTGAATTTCAGTCCACAAAAAACACACACCAGAATCACATTAGGATTCAAAACCCCAGCCCTGCCACTTAGTGGCTGTGTGAGTTTTGGCAAATTACTTTAATTGTTCTGAGCTTATTTTCACATCTGTAAAGTGAGACTGAAATAGGTTAATAAAAGCCACTTCAAAGAGCTGTGAAGGGGATTCAATGAGATGTTAGTTATAGATACCTGGCCCCTTGCCCAACAACTAACAGTGGGTCCTCAGTGGGTTGATGCACTTTCCTACTGCTGCATGGATTATTTATTTCTGTTTGGTATGTTCGCCTTCACACTCCACATCAAAAACTTCAGAGCTTCTTATTCAAACCAGTGCCCCTCTCAGCATTAGCCTCATAGTGACTCCCCCAGTAATAACAGCAAATACTAGTTAAGTACTTTCTATGCAGACTAGGTTCTTTTGTATGTTAACACATCCCTGTGAGGCAGATATCATTGTGTACCCATTTTATAGATAAGTAGGCTGAGGTTCAGTGACTTACTCAAGAACACATATGTAGTTCATGGTAGAGCCAGGATCTGGACCCAAGCAGGCTGGCTCCAGAGGAACCACTTTTAACCTTTTTGCTATACCTGTGCTGTTTGACAGATTGTGGCTACCACTGTTAGGGAGTTTTCCTGAATATAAGACAGACATGGATGGTCTTCACTTCCCCAGAATCTGGGTTTTAATCAGCCACACTGAATTGATCATTTGACAGTAGTAGCTACCATTCATTCATACCTATTTTAAGCCAGACACTTTGCATACATTATCTCTAAACCAGGATTTCTCAACCTCAGCCCTATTGACATTTTGGACTGGATAATTCTTTGTTGTGAGGAGCTGAATGTGCACTATAGGATGTTTAGCAGTAACCATGGCTTCTGCCCACTAAATGCCAGTAACATCCCCCACATCCAAGTCATGACAATCAAAAGTGTCTCCAGACATTACCAAACATTCCCTGGGAGAATTTGGAGGATGAGAATCACTCCCAGTTGAGAAACAGTGATCTAAATGAGAAGCCTAAAGTTCAGAGAGGCTAAGCAAGTTTCCCAAGGTCATAAGGCTGGCAGGCACCCAAGATAGAATCTGAAACAAGTTTTGCCCAACACCAAGATCCAAGTATGATCATTACCTCATGCTCTCTCCTAGTTCCTAAATAAGGAAGGTGTGAACTAGATACTGAAATCTACTTGCCCAGAAGCGATAACATTAATGCATTCTGATTCTCCTCTCCTAAAATGGTTCAAATTCTGAACTTACAATCTCTGGCTACTTATCAGAGAACAATCTAGATGTAAGATTTTTGGAGTTAAATCAACTGACCTAGGCCATCCTTCCCCAACTGGAATATTTTTGTTTTTTGTTTGTTTGTTTGTTTTTTGTTTTGTGAGATGGAGTCTCACTCTGTCCCCCAGGCTGGAGTGCAGTGGCACGATCTCGACTCACCACAACCTCTGCCTCCCAGGTTCAAGCCATTCTCCTGTCTCAGCCTCCGCAGTAGCTGGGATTACAGGTGCCTGCCACCACGCACAGCTAATTTTTGTATTTTCAGTAGAGACAGAGTTTCACCATGTTGGCCAGGATGGTCTCGAACTCCCGACCTCAGGTGATCCTCGGCCTCCCAGAGTGGTGAGGTTACAGGTGTGAGCCACTGCCCCCAGTCCCAACTAGGAATTTAAGCTCTTGTTTACAGTCCTGTGTCCCCTGAGTGTGCCACGAGGCTTGGTTTGAGCACCTACTCCACTAGTTCTTCTGGAACCACTGAGAAGATCATCGTCTTGGGAAATAATGGCAGCACTTTGTGTTTCTTATCTTCAGTCATTGTTTAAAAAGAGCTGAGGGCAGAATCACAACTCAAACTTCTGCCTGAGTTTCATTTCCTTTTGGTTCCAGATTAATTTATTAAAATCTTTATGAACACAAAATGGACTGAATTTGCAAATGACCCCACAGCCCGTGACATGGAGAGATGTGTAATTGAAGAGAGACCACCAGGCACATAATTATCAAGTTGCATACAGGAAGACTCATTCATAGCAGAGTTGAAACTCACCCAAGCCCAGGTTTCATTTTTTTTGTTCTCTCTTTCCCTCCTCTAGCTTAATGCCTTTTTCTCTTTCTTTTCTTTTTTTTTTTTTTTTTTGAGATGGACTCTTGCTCTGTCACCCAGGCTGGAGTGCAGTGGCATGATCTCGGCTCACTGCAAGCTCCACCTCCCAGGTTGGAGTGATTGTCCTCCCTCAGCTTCCAGAGTAGCTGGGATTATAGGCACCTGCCACCACACCCAGCTAACTTTTGTATTTTTAATAGAGATTGGGTTTCACCATATCGTCCAGGCTGGTCTCAAACTCCTGACCTCAGGTGACCCACCCACCTCGCCCTTTCAAAGTGCTGGGATTACAGGCATGAGCCACCACACCTGGCTGCCTTTTTCTTTTCTTTGCTGGGCCCTGTTGTACACAGACCCAGTTAACCACTGTTAATGTACTGTACGTTAGCAAACAGGACAAACAGGAACCTCTTTCCATATGGTCTTCAATGCACAGGCAAAAACAACTAACGGTAAATTCTTCAGGAAACTAAGTAGGTTGTCATAAAGAGTGGGTTCACTGCCAGAGCCGGCTTACTTTATTTTATGGAGGAAACGATAGTTAATAGCAGCTGTCACCCATGTTAGTGAAGTCCAAAGGCCTTGGCAACCTTAGTACATGTGCAGTCAGGTAGCTGCCATCTCAGTGTTCCCCAAAAACTCCCCATGTGTTCCTCCTGACTAGAGTCATCACAGAAAAGTTTTTATTACAAGATCATAGAATCAACAATCTCCCCAACAAGATAATAAGATGATGATGGCAAAAGGGTGAGAGTAAATCTCAGTCTCCAATGCAGGAAACTGGAAGATTAGTACTTTTACTTTAAGGCTGTATAATTTCTTAACCAGGTGAATAGAAGGGGAGATGAAATTTAGTAGTAAAGACGGAAACTGTCTCAGAGGGGCTTGTCAATGTAACTAAGAGACTGTTTTGGGTGGAAGCCATTCATTTTTCAAATATATCTGCAAACAGTGGTTTTCAAACTACAGGTATCACCTCATTCAGGAATCCTGAAATCAACTTAGTGGATCATGACCACGTTGAATTTTCAGTTAAATGGAGTGGAATGGATATGTCAGATTACACTGTATATAGTAATGGTATATTTGTTTCAGTTGTTTGTTTGTGTGCTGGTAGGTAGTAATCTGAAATGAATTCTTTTTGTTTTATACCTTATTGAAGTCTACTTTGCATGCAATAAATTGCATATATTTAAAGTGCACACTTTGACTTATACAAGTTTTGGCATATGTATACACCTGTGAAACCATCACCACAGTCAAGATAATAAGCATGGCCATCGCTCCCAAGCCTCCTCATGCCTCTTTGTAATTCCTCCCTCCCTCCCACCCCTCGCCACCCTGTCCCCTAACTATTGATCTGCTCTCTGTTATTACAGATTAGTTTGCATTTTCTGTATAATTTTGGCATTCATCCATTTGTTGTGTGCATCAGTGGTTCATTCATTGTTAATGTTGAGTAGGATTCCATTGTGTGGACCTATCATAATTTGCTTGTGCATTCACCTATTGATGGACATCTGGATTGTTTCCAGTTTGGGACTATTACAAATAAAGTTGTCATAAATATTTGTGAAGAAGTCTTGTGAGGACATGTTTTTTGAGTAAATACCTCGTTATGGGATGACTGGATCATACAGTGGATGTATTTCACTAAAGAAATTGCCAAATTGTCTTGTAAAATGATTATATCATTTTACATTCCCACCAGTAATGAATGAGAGTTCCAGTTTCTCCACCTACATCCTCACCAGTGCTTGGAATGGTCAGTTGCTTTCGTTTTAGCCATTCTAGTGGTTACATAATGGTATCTCATTTTAATTTGCATATGCCTACTAACCACTGAGACTGGGCATCTTCTTATGTGCTTTTTTGACATTTGTATATCATCCTTGGTGAAGTAACTATTAAATTTTGTGCCCATTTTTCTAGTGGGTTATTCATATTCTTAATGAAGTTGTCAGAATTCTTTGCATATTTTAGTTATAAGTCTTTTGTCAGATATAAGATTTGCAAATCTTTTCTCCTGGTTTGTGGCCAACCTTTTTATATTCTTAAGAGTGCCTTATGAAGGACAAAAGAATTCATCTTTATTATTTGTTTTCGCTTGTATATTTTGTGCTTTTGTGTTATATTTAAGAAATCTTTGCCAAACCCAAGGCCACTAGGACCTTCTCCTGTGTTTTCTCCTAGAAATTTTATAGTTTTAGTCTTATATTCAAGTCAATGTTACATTTCAAGTTAATTTTTGTATATGGTATGAGGTAAGGGTTGAGGTTCATTTGATTGCATATTGCTATTTAATTGCTTCAGCACCATTTGTTGAAAAGATTGTCCTTTACCCATTCAGTTGTTCTGGCACCTTTCTTGAAAATCAATTGACCATATAGGTATGGATTTATTTCCATTTTTGCTCTGCAATGTGTTACGTCAATCTATTTGTCTATCTTTATACCAATACCACATCATCTTGATGGTTGTCGTTTTACGGAAAGTCTTGAAATCAGGTATTATTGGTACTCCAACTCGGTTCTTTTCCAGAGTTGTTTTGGATATCCTAGGTCTTTTGAATGTTCACATATATTTTAAAGTCAGCTTTTCAATTTCTTCAAAAAAGTCTTCCAGGAATTTGATTGGATTGTGTTAAATTGACAAATCAGTGTAGGAGAGAATTGCACATTCAATCTACGAACACACACATCATATCTCTCCACTTTATTTGTCCTTCTTTAATTTCTCTCAGCAATGCTTTGTAGTTTTCAGTGTTCAGATTTTACAAACCTTTTATTAAATGTATTCTTAAGTATTGTTTGCTGCTATTATTTGTCTATTTTTGTTGCTATTGCAAATGATATTGTTCCTTTTTTTTTCTTTTTTCTTTGAGACAGAGTCTCACTCTGTCACCCAGGCTGGAGTGCAGTGGCATGATCTCAGCTCGCTGCAACCTCCGCCTCCAGGGTTCAAGCAATTCTCCTGCCTCAGCCTCCTGAGAGTAGCTGGGATTACAGGTGTGTGCCACCACGCCCAGCTAATTTTTGTATTTTTAGTAAAGACGGAGTTTCACCATGTTGGTCAGGCTGATCTCGAACTCCTGACCTCATGATCTGCCCGCCTTGGCCTCCCAAAGTGCTGGGATTACAGGCGTGGGCCACCGTGCCTGGCCGGTATTGTTCTTAAATTTCAATTTCTCATGTTCACTACTGTAATTGAACTTATGTAGGATTTTCTACATAGGCAATCATTTCATCTGCAAAAAAAGAAGTTTTACTCATCCCTTTCCAATCAGAATGTCTATTACTTCTTTTTCTTGCCTTATTCCACTGGCTAACTTTAGTACAATGTTAAATAGAAATGGTGAGAGTGGCCATGCTTACTTGTTCCTGATCTTAGGGGGAAAGCATTCAGTCTTTTATCATTGACTACGATGTTTGTTATAGGTTTTTCACAGATGTCTTATATCCCATTGAGAATGTTTTCTCTATCCCTACTTTACTAAGAGTTTTATCAGTGATACTGGATTTTGTCAAAAATTTTTTTCCTGTATCTATTGACATAATGATACGGTTTTTATTATTTTTTATTATTTTAGATGTTAATATATGGATTTTAAATTGGATTTTGCAAAGTGAATCCACCTCTCATTTCTGGGGTAAACCCCACTTGGACCCTATGTACTGTATTATCCTTTTTATATATTGTTAGACTCAACTTCCCTAAAGATTTTATGGGTTTTTTCCCCCATTTATCTAATGCAGGCTATTGGTCTATGATTTTTTTTTTCTTGTAATGTCTGTCTGATTTCAGTAATAAAGCAATGCTGGAAACTAAATAGGTTGTCACAAAAAGTGGATTTCATTGAACGAGTTGGGAGGTATTTTCTTCAATTTCTGGAAGAGTTTATGTGGAAATGATAATCTTTCATCCTTAGATGTTTGATGAAATTTACCAGTAAAACTATCTGGGCTTGGAGTTTTCTTTATGTGAAAACTTATAATTATAAATTTATTTAGCTTTGACAGTTTGTCTTAAATTTTTTTTTTCCCATTTTATCTAAATTGTTGAATTTCTTGGCATAAAATTGTAAATAATATTTACTCATTATCCTTTCAGTGTGGGTGGGAGCTGTAGTGATGTGCCCTTTTTAATTCTTGATATTATTAATTTAGTCTTTTTTCTTGATCAATCAGACTAAAGTTTATCAATTTTATTAATATTTTCAAAGAACCTGCTTTTGTTTCAACTATTTTCTCTATTTTTTTTTGTTTTCTATTTCACTGATTTATGTTGTTATCTTTATTTTTTCTCTTCTGCTTGCATTGAGTTTAGTTTACTCTTCTTTTTCTTTCTTATGGTGAAAATTGAGGATATTGATTTCAGACCTTTCTTATTCTTTTTAAAAAATTTTTAAATGACATATTTACTGGAGTTGTGCCTTTTCTACCACACTGGGTGAAATAAACTTGTCAGTAGTACAGTTTTGTCACTTTCTGGAACACTTGGTAATATAGATAATTAGTGCTATCAATTTCCCACTAAGCACTGCTTTAGCTGTGTTCTATACATTTTAATGTTATATTTTTACTTTACTCTTATTTATTTCAAAGTACTTCCTAGTTTGTGCCCCCCAGCGCCTTCCCCCACCCCCCACCTTTTTTTTTTTTTTTTTTTTTTTTTTTTTTTTTTTTTTTTTTTTTTTTTGAGACACAGTTTCACTCCGTCACCTAGGCTGGAATGCGGTGCCATGATCTCGGCTTGCTGCAACCTCCGCCTCCTGGGTTCAAGTGATTCTCCCGTCTCAGCCTCCCGAGTAGCTGGGATTACAGATGCATGCCACCATGCCCTACTAACTTTTGTGTTTTTAGTAGAAACAGGGTTTCACCATGTTGGCCAGGCTAGTCTCAAATTCCTGACCCCAAGCCATCTGCCTGTCTTGCCTCCCAAAGTGCTGGGATTATAGGCATGAGCCACCCATTTTGGCCTCTGATTTACCTTTTAATTTCTTCTTTGACTTGTGGATTATTTAAAAATATGTTAATTTCTAAATACTTTAGGATTTTCCTGTTATCTTGTTATTATTGACTTCTAATTTAATTCCATGTGTTGAGAGAACAGTTTGTATGATTTAAATCCTTTTAAATGTATTGAAACTTATGTTTAATTGGTAAATGTTCTACCTGGACTTGAAAAAGACATGTATTCTACTGTTGTGTAGATAGGTCTCTAACTGCTAGTTAGGCCTAGTTTATTGATGGTGTTACTCAATTTTTCTGTATGCTTGCTGATTTCCTGTCTACTTGTTCTAAAATTACTGAGGGAGAGGATTTAAAATTTTGACTATAATTGTGAATTTGTCTGTTTCTTCTTGCATTTCTAACAGTTTTCATTTCATGTATTTTGAAGCTCTGTTATTAAGTACATAAATGTTTAGAATTACTAGGTCCTCTTGATGAATTGTCCCTTTTATCACTATGAAATTACTCTCTTTATCCCTAGTAATATTCTTTGCTCTGAAATCTACTTTGTTTGATAATAATAGAACCTCTGCAACTTTCTCTTGATGACTATTACCATGGTGTATGATTTTTAATCTTGTTACTTTTATCCTATTTGTGTCTTTATATTGAAAACTAATTTCTTTGACTAGGTGCAGTGGCTCATGCCTGTAATCCCAGCATTTGGGAGGCAGAGGCAGGTGGATCGTTTGAGGTCAGGAGTTTGAGACCAGCCTGGTCAACATGGTGAAACCCTGTCTCTACTAAAAATACAAAAAACTAGCTGGGCATGGTGGTGCATGCCTATAGTCGCAGCTACTCAGGAGGCAGAGTCAGGAGAATCTCTTGAACCTAAGAGGCAGAGGTTTCAGTGAGCCAAGATTGCACCACTGCACTCCAGTCTGAGAGACAGAGCAAGACTCTGTCTTGCTGCCTTTTGATTAGATTTAATATAATTATTGATATAATTGGATTTAAATCTATCATCTGACCATTTTTTTTTCTATTCCATCTGTTCTTGGGTCCCTTTTTCCTCTTTTCATGCATTCTTTTGAATTAAACATTTTGAATAATTTTTTAAAATATACTTTATTTTTAGAGCAGTCTTAGGTTCACAGCAAAATTGAGTGGAAAGGACAGAGTACCCATATGTCCCCCTACCTCCCTGCTGCACACACAATCTCTCTGATATGATTTTACTGTGTCCTCACCCAAATCTCATCTTGAATTGTAGTTCCCATAATCTCCATGTGTGGTGGGAGGGACCTGTGGGACATAATTGAATCATGGGGGTGGTTTCCCCATGGTATTCTTGTGATAATGAGTAAGTTCTCACGAGAGCTGATGGTTTTATAAGGGGCTTCCTCCTTCGCTTGGCTCTCATTCTTCTCTCCCCTGCTGCCATGTGAAGAAGGACATGTTTGCTTCCCTTGTGCCATAATTGTAAGTTTCCTGAGGCCTCTCAAGCCCTGCAGAACTGTGAGTCAATTAAACCTCTTTCCCTTATAAATTACCCAGTCTCGGGTATGTCTTTATTAGCAGCATGAAAACGGACTAATACACTCTCCCATGAGAGTGGCACATTTGTTACAATGAAAGAACATCCCCCACCAGAGTGGTACATGTATTATAATGAAAGAACCTGCATTGACATATCATTATCACCCAAAGTTCATACTTTATATTAGGGTTCACTGTTGATGTTGTTCATTCACTGGTTTTTGACAAATGCATTATACATGTATCTACCGTTATAGAATCATACTGAATAGTTTCACTGCCCTAAAAATCATCTGTATTCCATCTTTTCATCCCTCCCCACCCACTAACCCCTGGAAGCCACTGATGTTTTTACTTAGTTTTACTGCTCTTTGCCTATAGCTTTGCCTTTTTCAGAATGTCATATATTTGGAATCATACAGTATGTAACTTTTTTAGATAGGCTTTTTTCAGTTTGTAATATACATTTAAGTTTCCTCAATGTATTTTTTTTTTTTTTGGTCTTTTTTTTTTTTTTTTTGAGACCGAGTCTTGCTCTGTCACCCAGGCTAGAGTGCAGTGGTGTGATCTCGGCCATTGCAACCTCTGCCTCCCAGGTTCAAGTGATTCTCCTGCCTCAGTCTTCCAAATAGCTGGGAATACAGGTGCACGCCGCCACACCCAGCTAATATTTTGTATTTTTAGTAGAGACAGGGTTTCATCATGTTGGCCAGGCTGGTCTCAAACTCCTGACCTCAAGTGATCTGCCTGCTTTGGCCTCCCAAAGTGCTGGAGTAACAGGCATGAGCCACTGTGCTCGGCCCTCCGTGTCTTTTCATAGCTTGATAGCTCATTTCTTTTTAGCACTGAATAAAATTCTACTGTCTGCATGTACCACAGTTTATTTATCTATTCACCTACTGTAAAATATCTTGTTTACTTCCAAGTTTTGGCAATTATAAATAAATCTGTTACAAATACTCATGTGTAGGTGTTTCTGTGGACATAAGTTTTCATCTCATTTGGGTAAATACCCCAAGGGACATGATTGCTTGATAGTATTATAAGAATATACTTAGTTTTGTCAGAAACTGACAAACTGTCTTCCAAAGTGGCTTCGCCATTTTGCATTTCCCCCAGCAATGAATGCATCCTGTTGTTCTATATCCTTACCAGCATTTAGTGCTATATTAATGTTTTGAATTTTGGCCATTCTAATAGTTGTGTAGTGTTATCTTATTGTTGTTTTAATTTGCAATTCCTAGTGATATATGAGATGGATTATCTTTTCATATGTTTATTTGCCATCCTTATTATCATCTTTGGTGAGCTGTCTGTTCAGGTCTTTTGCCCATCTTTGAATTGGGTTGTTCATTTTTTTATTGTTGAGGTTTAAGAGTTCTTTGTATGTTTTGGATAACAGCCCTTTATCAAGTACGTCTTTTGCAAAAATTATCTTTCAGTCTGTGGCTTATCGTCTCATTCTCTCTTAACATTGTTTTTTTGAAAAGTAGATTTTTTTGTAATGAAGTCTAGCTTGTCAATTTTTTCTTCATGGATCATGCTTTTGGAGTTGTATATAAAAAGGCATCATCATATCCAAAAGTCATCTAGATCTTCTCCTATGTTACCTTCTAGGAGTCTTATAGTTTTGCATTTTACATTTAATTTTATAATCCATTTCGAGTTAATTTTGTGAGAGATGTAAGGTCTGTGTCCAGATTTTACTTTATTGCATATGGATGTCATTTGCTCATCACCATTGGTTGAAAAGACTTTCTTTCTTACAATGGAGACATTGTATTGTCTTTGCTCCCTTGTCAAAAATCAATTGACCATATTTATATATGTCTATTTCTGGCCTTTCTATTCTGTTCCACTGATCTACTTGTCTGTTCATTTGCCAGTACCACACCGTCTTGATTATTATAGCTTTATAGTGAGTCTTGAAGTCAGGTAGTGTCAGTCCTTTGACTTTGTTCTCCTTTAATATCATGTTGGCTATTCTGAGTTTTTTGTCTCTCCATATACATTTTGGAATTAGTTTGTTAATATTCACAAGAACTATATATATAGTTGGGAAGAACTGACATCTTGATAATATTGAGTCTTACTATCCTTGATAATGGAATATCTCTTTATTTATTTGGTTCTTTTTTATTTTTTGATCTGAGTTTTATAGTTTTTCTCATATAGATGCTGTACTTATATTATTAGATTTGTACCTAAGTATTTTATTTTGGGGATGATAATATAAATAGTATTGTGTTTTTAATTTCAAAATTCAATTGTTTATTCCTTGTATAGAGAAGCAATTGACTTTTGTAATATTCACCTTGCATCCTGAAACTTCTTCATAATTGGTTATTAATTCTAGGAGGTTTTTTTGTTGTTTGTTCTTTGGAATTTTCTATAATCGTGTCAATTGCAAAAACAGGCAGTTTTGTTTCTTTCTTCCCATCTGTATACCTTTTTTTCTTTTTTCTTGTCTTATTGCATTAGCTAGGGCTTCCAGTACAATAATGGAAAACAGTGGTGATAGGAGACATTCCTGCCTTGTCTTTGTAATTGAGTATTTTAAATGATTCTGTTTTATCTTTTGTTGGCTCATTGGCTATAACTCTTTTTTATTATTTTTGTAACAAAAGGTTTATAGTATACAGGCTACCCTCAAATAATATTACACCATCTCATACAAAGTGTGTTAAAACAATATATATCAATTTTCCCCTTCCTGGTGTTAATGTTATACATTTTACTTCTTTATGTTATAAATATTTCAATATAATGTTATTGTTTTGTTTTACACAATTATTTTAAAGATTTTTTTAAATAATAAAAGATCTTTTATATTCACCTATATATTTACCATTTCCCTTGCTCTTTATTCCTTTCTATAGATCCAGATTTCCTTCTGATATTGTTTTCCTTCTGCCAATAGAACTTCTTTTAACATGTATTGTTGTGCAACTCTGATGGTTATGAATTCCCTTACTTTTTATATATCTGGAAAAGCCATTTGAAATGCCTGAAATTGTCATTGTTGATAGATATTTTTGTCTGGTTTTGACAAATTTTTTTCTTTCAGTACCTTAAAGATGTTGTTCCATAGTCTTCTGGTTTACATTGTTTCTGACATGACATCTTCTGCCATTTTTAACTTTGTTCCTCTATATGTAATGTAGGGGGTTTTTTTCTGAATGTTTTTAAGATTTTATCTTTATCTCTGCTTTTGAGCAATTTGATAATGATGTTTCTTGATGTAATTATTCATGACACTTTTTGTTTATTTTGCCTGGGGTTCATTAAGTTTCTTGGATATTTGACTTTACAGTAATAATCAAATCTGGAAATTCCTCAACCATTACTTCTTCAAACATTTTTGCTGTTCATCCCTATTTCTCCTCTCCTTTAAGGAACTCTATTTACAAATATGTTTGACTGTATGAAGTTTTGCCATAGCTTACTCACACTTTTTCACTTTTAAGCATTCTTTTAGGCCAGGCACAGTGAAGGCAGATAGGTTGCTTGAGTTCAGGAGCTCGAGACCAGCCTAGGCAACATGGCAAAACCTTGTCTCTACAAAAAATGCAAATATTAGCTAAGTGTGGTGGCCTGCACCGGTAGTCCCAGCTACTCTGGAGGCTGAGGTGGGAGGATTGCTTGAGCCTGGGAGGCAGAGGTTGCAGTGAGCCAACATCATGCCACTGCATTCCAGCCTGGGTGATAGAGCAACACCTGTCTCCAAAAAAATAAAAAATAAATAAAATAAAAATTAAAATTAAAAAAACCCAAAACATTATTTTTCCTCTTTATGTTTCATTTGGTATCATTTGTATTGCTATGTCTTCACGTTTACTGATCTTTTATTCACACTATTTAATCTGCTGGATGTTAAATCTCAGATATTATCATTTTCATCTGCAGAAATTCATTCAGGTCTTTTTTTATGTCTTCCATGTCTCTATCTAACATACTCTTATCTTTGCCTTCTTGAACACATAAAATACATAACTACTACTAAACATTGTCTACTAATTCTATCGAGTGTGTCATTTCTGGGTCTGCTTCTTTCTATTTTGCTCCTCACTGTGAATCACATTTCTGTTCCTTTACATGCCAGATGATTTTTTGATTGGATGGCAGGCCTTGTGAATTTTACCTTGTTAGTACTAGATATTTTGTATCCCTGGAAATATTCTTTTAAAATTATTTATTTATTTTTTAAGAGACAGATTCTATGTTGTTCAGGCTGGACTCAAACTCCTGAGCTTAAGTGATCCTCCTGCCTCTGCCTCCCACGTAGCTGGGACTACAGAAAGGTGCCATCATGCCTGGCTTCCTATAAATATTTATAAGCTTTGTTTTGGAACATAATTATGTTACTTTTAAACTTCATTAGGTGGAAAAAAAGTTTTAACAAAAAATAAAGAAAAACAAAGGAAAAAAACTTTGTTAGATGCGACCAGAGTCGCCATTGGTTTAGGGCTCATTTGTCCTACCACTGAGACAATATCTAAGTATTCTACCCAAAACTATTAATTATGAAGTTTTCACTCTGGCTGGGGGGAAAGATTATAGCCCTATACTCTGCTTCTTTGGCATGGTTCCTTTCTTAGCTTAAGGTAGTTTTCTCATGTGCATGTACTGACCAGCACTCAGCTGAAGGCTTCAGGGAGACCCTCTTCAAATCTCCAAAGCTTTCTCTCTCTGGGTGCAACTCTCTCCTGATCAGTACTCTGTTCTGCAAACTAGCCACCTTGTTTTCTCTGGACTCCCATGTCCATCTCCTCAACCACAGGAAGGAGATATGAAGATGGCACCTCTTTATATTTATCACAATGAAAACATGCCATGCCCTAAAATGAAGTCCATCCAGGCCAAGGAAAAACTAAGAAAATCTCACTTGTACTTGCCAGAAGTATTCCAAGTGAATGGATGTTCTTGGACTTGGCTGATAGTCCTTTAGAGGCTACCTTTTCCAGAGTCTCAGTTCCCGGGCTGGGTGCAGTGGCTCACACCTGTAATCCAAGCACTGTGGGAGGCTGAGACAGGAGAATCTCTTGAGGCCAGGAGTTCAAGACCAGCCGGGGCAACATAGCAAGATCCTGTCTCTACTATTTTTTTTGAGACGGAGTCTCGCTCTGTGGCCCAGGCTGGAGTGCAGTGGCCGGATCTCAGCTCACTGCAAACTCCACCTCCCGGGTTCACGCCATTCTCCTGCCTCAGCCTCTGGAGTAGCTGGGACTACAAGTGCCCGCCACCTCGCCCGGCTAGTTTTTTGTATTTTAGTAGAGACGGGGTTTCACCTGGTTAGCCAGGATGGTCTCGATCTCCTGACCTCGTGATCTGCCGGTCTCGGCCTCCCAAAGTGCTGGGATTACAGGCTTGAGCCACCGCGCCCGGCCTGTCTTTGCCTTTTTCAAAGACAAGGAGACCACTCCTGCTTTAAAACAGTAACTGCCCCTCCTAACCAGAATATTTGGTCTTAGATGGAGCCAAGCATGTTACGATTGGATCCCCAGGGCCCTCTGACTATCCCCCAAAAGGATAATTATTGGTTAACTTTTTAAATATGCAAAATACTTAATTTCTGTACACGGAGGATACAAGTTTTTTCCCCTCCACTGAGACTTCATATTTAAGTGTGGGTTTTAAAGCTGACAGTGTTAAATATCCAAATTCCTCACCATACATTGATTCCTGGAAATAATCTGTTCAATCTTTTTAACTAGGTTACCACAGATTCAATGATTACCTACATTCCTTAATGGAATTTAAAAATTGTAAACAAGTAATAAAATAGTTTAAGAACGATACCAAAAAGTATAAAAGTATATAAAATTAAAATATCCCTTCCCGTCTTTCATCCCACCTGTCATTTCCACATCTCTTAGCTAACCATTATTAGCAGTTTCTTGTGTATTTGTCTAGAATATTTCCGTACTTACACATTACTTATGGTACAGCTTTATTTCTCTATTTATTTTTGAGACAGGGTCCCACTTTGTCACCCAAGCTGGAGTGCAATGGCGTGATCTAGGCTCACTGTAGCCTACGCTCCCTAGGCTCAAGTGATACTCTTGCCTCAGCCCCCTGAGTAGCTAGGATTACAGGCGCGTGCCACCACGCTTGCCTAATTTTTTGTGTTTATCGTAGAGGTGGAGTTTCTCCATGTTGCCCAGGCTGGTCTCGAACTCCTGAGCTCAAGTGATCCACCCACCTCGGCCCCCAAAGTGCTGGGATTATAAGCATAAGCTACCATGCCCGGCCAGTATAGCATATTGTTTAATAATAAACACTTTGGAGCCAGTATGCTTGAGTTTGAATTCTAAGTTACCCATTTACTAGTTGGATCACTTTGGTCCAGTTACTTAACCTCTGTATACTTTGGTTTCTTCACATAAAATTGAGATAATATTAGTATCCACTTCATAGATTTGTTCTGAGGATAAGTTAATAAATGTAAAACATTTACAATAATGCCTCTATATAAGAACGATATAGATATTATTATGTATTTTTATTATTGCTATTATGCTTGCATTTTTATCTTCACTATACAAATGGAATTGTGCCATGCATGTTGTTCTACAAACTTACATCACCTAATGAACATATCATGGGTATCTTTCAATATTAATACAACTTCATTCATTATAATGACAACACAGCATTCAACTGTATGATTGCAGGAGTTGGAGTTGTTTTTAAATCCAGGGTATAAGAAACTGTAGTGTACATGACAGCATATCACAAAACATGTCCCAAAATGACAGTCTTGGCATTCCTTGATTGTAGGAATGTCAGGGAGAGGAGAGGTCAGAATTGGTGTTTTTTGCCTGTGCTGAGCTCTAAAGGACAGGACTGGTTTGCTGCCATGATCTGAGAGTTGACGATTGCATTGTCTCACTCTTAGATGTTAGGCGTTTACAGTTGCTGTTTAATTGATCAATGTTTTTAAGTGTTCTCTCCAAACATTGTTTTCTAGCAGGCCCTTTGAAAGGAAGTCATCTTTTTCCTGCCCCTTCTCATGACCTGAAGTGGGAAGAACTGATCCCTCAGGGAAGGTCTATGTATAACCTGGCAGGAAAAGAGCCTCTGGGAGCACATGAATGATGGAAATGTAAAATCAAGGGGCCAGATTTGTGCGTGCGTGTGTGCGTGTGTGTGTGCGCGTGCCAGCGCATGTGTTTTGTGTGCGTGCATGTATGAGCATGTGCATGTGCGTATGTGTGAGTATCGACTCAATGCTGACTTCCTCTCTTACTCTCTACCCCCTGTTTACTCTCCCATCACTTTCTACTCATCTTATATATAGGAATCAGTGCATAAAGTCAATGAACAGTTAAGAGTTGTATTCCGAAGTAAAACACAACATTGATGTCAGGAAACCAAGAGACACAAAAGTTAGGGAAACACCCAGTTCACAGGAAATTAGTACAGTATCTACCTATAAGTACCAGATTTAGGAACCTGGCTCAACTACCTATCAGCTTCGTGACAACCTATTTGTGCCTCAGTTTTCCCATTTTTAAGGTGATCAAGAGAATAACACCTACCTTAGAGAGTAATATTGAGGATTCAGTGAATTAAATTCATAAAGTACCTCAACAGTGGCTGACACTGAGTAAGCACTGAATAAATGTCAACTATTGTATTGAAATGTATCCACCCACCCCACTTCTAAACCCCAGCTTCCTTTGGTGCCAACTTCCTTACACTTCATTCTGTTGAAAGAGAAATCACAGAAAAAATATCACACAGAAGCTTAGTGCAATATACAAATACGTATCACTCTGGAAATTGTTCCAAGGAGAGGGTCAGAGCCATTTCAGGCACCATCTGATTAGATGCTGTAAGCAGTGGGCATGGAATCCCTCTGGACTTTTGAAATCAGATGGGCATTTGTTCAACACATTCCTGTAGGGGTAGTTTACAAAATTAAACTAACACGGCAAAAGGACCCAGCAGTCCAAGAACTTGCCCACCTAAAATGGTCATCGTAGGCAGGGCAAATGTTTAAAGTGAGGATACAGCGTTCAATTGCCCCTTGTCTTACTGAAAGGCATTATTCACATATTGCTCAACAATCACTGAGAACATATGCCGAGGAGGGCCGATAACTTCTGTTTGGGATGTGCTGCTTGTTGGTGAGACTTTACAACAATGACTGGCTAGAATTTTACTCTCCAGACTCACGTAGAAATGAGTGTGCCCTGTGGGATGTCTCCAACAGAAAAGAATCAAAAGGAATCAAAAAGATTCTAGCCATTGAGCTCTAGAAATCCAGCTGCCTTCTCCCGGCCTCTGGACACACAACAGCTTCATTGTATGAGGAGAGAGCATTGAACTGAAGCTTTCCTGCAAGCATATTTGAACTTGGACCGTCAGTGCACAGACCAGCAGCCAGCTTCCAGCCCAGGCACCCCCTCCTCTCCTCCCTTCTCTTCTCCATCTCTGCAAGAGAATTTAGTTCCATTTAAGTCCAGGAGATATGGCAAAAACAACACTCCAAACACCACTTCCATTTATGGCAACGGGATCCTCTAAACCAGTGAGAAATAGCCCTTCAGTTCATAAGTCCTTTAACTTCTCCTGTGCCTCATACATTTCATTTGCTCTGCTCACATCGGAGGGAAGAAATAGGCCTAAAGAGTTGGGGTTTATTTTTTAAGCTGTTTTTTTTAAGGAGAAAAAAACACTGATATCAACAAAAAGAAGGGTCACTCATTACTAATATTAGAAGGACGTCAGCTAGCCACAGATCAACTTCTACATTTTTCAGGTGAGGAAGCTGAGGCCAAAAAATCTAAAAGCCCAAGCAGCACTTCGGGAAAATTCCTAGGATGAGCCATCTTAAGACACAAGATTGAAAGCCATGCCCTCATTTCCCTTACTTACTTGCACTATTAACTTCTTATTAATGATTACGATGAATTGCTATATACGAAGTCCTATACTCAGGAGAAGGAAGCAGCACTGTACCCAGGAGGAGTTCACTGGGACTGAGTTAATTTCTTTTTCTTTGAATCCATTTCATTGCTCATACCCCAATCCCTGTCAATGCAATGATAAACCATTTTTTTTTGTCACTTAGGTTCAAATCCCTAGAGTCATAGTCGTGCTTCATGTTCACTCCTTTTTTTGATACTGCAAGTCCTGTTAATTATCCACTTAAATATTCATTCTCTCAACAGGCATTTATTCATCTCCTTCCCTGTGCCAAGCACTGTTCCTCCTTGTGGTTGTCCCTTCCTTTCCTCTCCAATCCTTCACTCATCCCCCAGGCCCAAGCTTTTTCACCTTCCAGTGACTGGTATTGCAAGAACTACATGGTTGCCTCCAGGCCACCTATCTCCAATACATTATATCTGGCCAATTTTCCTTCAACATTGCACCAGTCACGCCATCAGGAAGTCTGCAGTTGACTGCTTCCTAGTACTTCGCAATTCAGGTTCAAATTCTTCCCCTTGGTTTTCAAGTTTTCCTGCAACCACCTTAGTTACCCAAACTTATGCTCCCACTATTTTCACCTAACTCTTTAACTGGTGAAATTGCACTCATCCTTCAAGGCCTGGAGTTATGTATCAGCTGCTCTCTGAAAAGTCCCTCTTCCTCACCGTTAAAGCGATGGCTTCCTCTTACTCCTCCCAGGGCACTCACTTCTAGCACAAGGCTGTCCAGATTGCTGTATGCCTGTTTGTTCACCTGGATTCTGAGCTTTTTGAACATAGGGACTATCCTTTTAAATGTTGTATTCCAATGTCCAACAGAGTGGAGGAGTTCAATAAATGTCTTGTGTTGAATTCATTTATAGCTCCTAGCACATCACAGAGCCTTCCACGGTGCTCAGTGAAGACTTAGTGAGCATCTGACATCAGGGCATCATTCAGTGATGCTGGCAGGTATATAAACAGCAATTATGGCACAAAAGATATGTTCATAAAGCACTGTTTTTTAAAGAAGAAATTTCCCTTTTTGAGAAAATGAGACCAAAGAGATCAAAAGTCCAAGCAGTACTTTAACATTTATCTTAGAACATCAGAAAGGACACCAGAGATTTCGTCTCTAAAGAGGAGCTTTCCCTTTTATTATGTTAAAGGAGTGCCCCCATTATTTCAAAGAATTAGAAAAAAAGTAGTCTGAACTCAATCCATAATTGCTAAGGACTAAAAATATTACATCTCTGAAAGAGCAGTCTTATTTTACCAAGCCTAAAGACATAGCTAATCTAGAATAATACATGTTAAGTAAAATCAAAACAATATAATTAGCAATATGAAACATATGGGGGCTATGATAACCTGGATGAAAACAGATGTGATCTTTTTTGTTGGACCACTTTACTATTCATTTATTTAAGGGCATTTTCCTCCCTGTACCCTTACTACTAAAATGGCCCTCTTACTATTCTTTAAAATGCTTTCCTTAAATACCTAAGCATTTAGGGTATCAGGCCACTTATTTGCTATTTGTTAGCTCATATGGCATTTTCACAGTTTTTAAAAAGAGTTGGCTCAGAAAACTGAGCATATCAGGATGATGTTATGGATGATACCAGCCATGAAAAATACGCTTCCTATGATGTGCAGAAAACCACATCAATTTCATCCAAAAACACAATTTGTGCCTCTGGAATTGGATCTCATACCAAACATTTATCAAATACATATGATGAACAAGATCCTGTGCAGAAAACCAGGTTGTACCTGAGTGACTCCTTGCTCTCAAGTTGACCATACAGGGAAGGAGGATTTGAGCTGGGAAGATTATCACTCGCTCCCCTCCATGTGTCTACAGAAATGGCAAGGTCTGTCTAGTACCAGGCTGACTGTTTAGAAACACTACGCATCTGTGTGTGACTAAAGGCTCTGAAAGTGCATGAGGAGGAGGTTCTGGTGAGGATATCTCTCTTTTGTTGTGGCTGCTGAGTCAGCCTACTCCCCACATCTGGACCTTTGTCGGGGGCATCTACCACTATTCATTTTGTCCTAAATGCATTTGTTTACCTTTGATGTGCCAGGAACCAAGCCCACTGAGTCTCCTTTGGGTTTAGAACCATATTGTCTACAAAACAATCGCAATATCTATAGTCATTGAAAGGCATTTGGAGAAACATTCTCAAGAATTCAAGAATTGAAGTTACACAAAGCATGTTTCCATCTAAATGCACTGGGGAATAAAAAAGGGTTCACAGGGCCTCTGGCATTGCTCCAGGAAAGGACTATTACACCACAGAGGAATTGGGTTTTTGCCCAGTGGCCTTTGGAATGACCTGAACTTTACATACTTTTTAAAATAGATGCCCTGTGTAGTCATCACCTGGCAGTAGGGAAATTTCCCAAGTCTGCTCTATGGAGTACATGTGATACATACATTCTTCTGCAAGCGTTCATATATTCTACACCCCCAATGAGCCTAATCCCCAGGAGCTACGCTAAAGGATCTCTCCCACTTGCCAATGGTAGTGATACCCTACCCTTAGCAATAGGTCCTTGGCTTGGAGACACTGAATTCCTATTAGTTGTGTTAGGTTTATGTTTTAAATGTTTTAAAAAATAATTTCAACTTTTATTTTAGATTCATAGAGTACAAATGCAGGTTGGTTACTTGGTTATGTTGTGTGATGCTGAGGTTTGGGATACAGAGGATCCCATCACCCAGGTAGTGAGCATAGTACTTGACACTATGTTCTTCAGCCCATGCCTGCCTCCTTCCCTCCCCCTCTAGTAGTCCCAGTGTCTATTGTTCCCATCTCTTTTTTTTTTTTTTTATCTTTCTTTCTTTTGAGACTGAGTCTCACTCTGTTGCCAGGTTGGAGTGCAGTGGTGCAATCATGGCTCATCTCCATGTTTCAACCTCCATCTCCCGAGTTCAAGCGATTCTCTTGCCTCCGCCTCCTGAATAGCTGGGACTACAGGCATGCACCACCATGTCCAGCTAGTTTTTATATTTTTAGTAGAGACAGGGTGTCACCATGTTGGCCAGGATGGTCTCCAATTCTTGACCTCATAATCCGCCCGCCTCGGCCTCCCAAAGTGCTGGGATTACAGGCATGAGCCACTGTGCCTGGCCTATGCTATTATATTTTACCACAATAAAAAAACACAAGGAGCTACTGAAAAAGCAAGGAAGCTACTCATAACTTTGCACAATATCCCCCTACTCCCAGTCTCCACTGTCAATCATAACTTTCTGGAGAAGTAAATGGAGAAAGCATATTGCAGGTCAATTTGTGCTTGAGGCAGCTTATACCAGCCATAGAAAGGAGATGGATTTAAGTAGGACAAAAGGAGAGGCAGGGAGGCCGGTGATGTAGCGACAGCAATAAGGCAAAAGATAATGAAAGCCTTAACTAGCTCACTCCCTGCTAAAAGACAGACATTAGAAACACATTGAGAACCAAATGTGTTTGGTGAGTGACTAATGATAAAGATGAAGAGAAAGAAATCTAGGTACCTAGCTTTAGAAACTTAGCGATGCACCATTACTTGAGACCAGATACACAGGGAAACTGAAATTTAATAATTAAATAAGAAATTTTAAATATTTTCATTACAATTTTAAATAATTTGATTACAATTGATAATTGGGAATGTGATTATGATGGTTTGTAATCACATTTAACTTGGTTAAAATGGCTATTTCCCAGACTGCTCTTCCTTATATGTTTCTGGTTGGGGTAAACCGTATGAGACATTTTGCGTGAGTTCTGCAAGGTGGAAGTGAAGCAGCACCCAGAATGTTTTGACATGCAAAGGATTGGTGCAGGAGTACTAGGCACTGATGCAGCTCACATGTACGTGATATCATTTATCTGCTGCCCCATCTCCTTGGCATAGGGCAGCAGCCAGTCCTGAGTTAGCTTCTCCACCTCCTCCTGGATCTTCCTTCAGCTTTTCTGACTCTTGAGCCAGGAGAGCATTTAGCTCCAAGACAAAGTGTGCCAGCTTCTCCTGTAGACACCCACATCATCAAAGTTAGAGGTGGGAGAGACTGACATAGGATCCATCCATCCTTCTGGGTTCCAGTTGGTGGTTCTAGGGTTCAGCTTGTTCCTTCTCCTTTTCTCCATTTACTTGCATCTTCCCACTTCCTGACTGCCAGTCATGCAAACTTCATGCTCCAGCATGAGACACAAAGACAGCAGCCTCACAGAGACCGGCTAATCACATCTCACAATTGTGTAAGGTTCAACTTCTGGTGATTTTGCTTCCCTGACAAACCCTGATAGAGAATTTGGTAGCAGACAAGATTCCAGGGGTATAGAACCTTAAGAATGAGTTGTCTAAACAGGTTCTGGGTTACTTGGAATTCATCCTCTGATTTTCCTAATGCCCTGTTTCCACTGGTAAAGAGCACACGAGTATTATGCAATGGCAAACAGTTACACAAATTATCACACTGACACCTTTAATCAAATGCCTATAGAGCGAGGGTGCCAAACTTTTTCTGAAAAGGGACAGATGATAAATATTTTAAGCATTGGAAGCCACATAGTCTGTGCTGCGTACACTCTACCTAGACTCTGCATGGTCTCTGTCTCTACTTAACTCTGTGGTTTTAGCACAAAAACAGCCACAGACATATGTATATGAATGAATGTGGCTGTGTTCCAATAAAACTTTATTTACAAAAATAGGGGCAAGCCATATTTGGCCCAAGAGGCATAGCTTGCTGACTTCTGCCATAGAAGGAAAGCTTTGGATGAACAAGTATTTGCTGCCATAGAATATTTCAGTGAAAATACAAACCATAATGGGATTGATTAATTGCTTCTAAGTGTGCTGGAGAACTTCAGAAAAGAAAATGATGAGCTCCGGGCTTTACATTCTTAGCTCAAGGCCTATATAAGGAAGCTAAACTCTTCTATTATTACCCTAAAAGAATTCTGACTGATACAGTAATGACTGAACTAAAATCAGTAGATGATTTGCAGGCTAACTTTAAAAAGAAGCCATAAATTTGTAGGGGAGGTAATTTGGGACATGCCAAGTTGGAGATGTCAATGAAGTGTCCAAGTGGTGATGCTTGGCAGATAGTAGGATGCGTAGTCTGAAACTCTGGGAGAAATGTCCATTTGGAAATCACTCACACATACTCAATTGTTATAATCACAAGAATGAAAGAGATAACCAGGAAAAGGAGAGAGAGAGAGAGAGGTGCAGGAAGCTAAAGCAGACCCTAAGAAACCCAACATTCAGTGGAGGGACAGGGGAAAAGGGGCCTATAAAAGAGCCTGAGAAGTTGAAGACCCCAGAAGAGAGTAGCATCACCAAGACCAAGGAACTGGAGAGTATCAAGAAACTGTCAGTGACTGCAATAAAGCTGCACATGGCAGAAGCTGAGAAAGTCCTAAGTCAAAATTGAAACAAAAGATCCACTGCCTTCAAAAGAAACAACTGGAGAGGAGAGGCAAGGCGATGAATTTTTATGAGGTATGTCACCAGGAACATCATTCATTCCATAAGCATTCCCTTCTTTAAAGAGGAATACCTCTCTTAACAGCTTAACTTGGGGTGATGCAAAGAAGTTAAAAGAGAAGTGTCTGTGTGGCTCCTTCCATGTGGGTGAAGGACTGTGCCAGCTGAGAGGTGATAGAACAAGAAGCTGCCTGACGACCTCCATTTATTTGATAAAAGACTGGGCTCCGTCCTTGAGAGAGCAAGTTGAGGGCTGTGTAGGAGTTGGAGGAGAGAAGTGAAATTTTGGAAGAGTCAACAGAAGGTGGGAAATTTTTATTTCATTTACAGCAGTACAGACTTCGTGCAGCAGAAAGTATGAATGTCCTTTCTTCTGTGCCTTACACTGTAAAGGGAGCATTTCTCTTATGTGCAAACTAACCATAGTGGACATGTTTGTCTACTCCAGACCAGTTCCTAGATTCAAAACTTGTCTCTTTTTTTCTTTTTTTGAGATGGAGTCTCACCCTGTCACCCAGGCTGGAGTGCGGTGGTGCTGTCTTGGCTCACTGCAACCTCCGTCTCCAGGATTCAAGTGATTCTCCTGCTTCAACCTCCGGAGTAGCTGGGACTACAGGCACGAACCACCATGGCTGGCTAGTTTTTGCATTTTTAATAGAGATGGGGTTTCACCATGTTGGCCGGGCTGGTCTCAAACTCCTGAACTCGGGTGATCCTCCCAGCTTGGCCTCCCAAAGTGATGGGATTACAGGCGTGAGTGAGCCATGGTGCCCCGCCATATATTTGTTTTATAACCATGAGAAACTGAAATCAAAAGTCTGTTTGTAGATTCTCCTAGTGGTTTATAAAATCTGGAATATTTCTGAAGAAATTATTTCTGCCACACACACACACAGACACATACACAGAGAGACAGAGAGACACACACACAGCGCAGGTGACAACTCTTTGGTAACTCAACTATGAAGTATAGTTTTTAGAGTATTTTCACTGATGAAAGATCAAACTACAGTGATTCTATGTGAACTCTGGTGTGTGTGCGTGTGTGTGTTGTATAAATATCTATATATTTAACCTTAAAATCAGAGAAGAACCTGCTTTTGAAAGAGCAACTGACAAATTTTATTTCCAAGGAGATTCACTGCCAGAAGGGAAAAACCATACCATGTGGTCTCACCAAATACCATCTCCCTTCTAGTCTATTCGCCACTCAGCAACCAGAGTGATCTCTTAGAAACGTAATTGGGTCATATCACTCTTCTGCTTAAAACTCCCAATGGAGAGTGTTCACCAAAATGTCAACACAATCCTTTCTAGGGGTCTTAATGCTTTGGGAAAATAAACAGTCGATTTTCCTCATTAAAATATTAGGCTCTCTGTCTTAAGGAGGGGGAGGAAGAGGAGGAGGAGGAAGAGGAGGAAAAGGACAGGGGAGGGAGGGGGGAGAGGAGGGAGAGGGAGGAGAAAGAGAGGGAGGAAGAGGAGGGAAGAAGCCCTATTGCAGATTGGACAGCTTCAAACAAAAATAACATTACCCCTCCTCCTACATTTCATTCATTTTGTCATCCCAGGGTGGGCCATTCTTGAAGCTGGTAAAAGTTTATTTTAAAGCACTGGGCCTTCTCAGAGAGAGAGAGTAGATGGTGATGGGCAAAGATGGGGCTGTCTTCTTAGGAGGCATTTCATACTCCCAGTCCCTACTAGAGTCTGTGTTGAAGGTTTCTAAATTTTATTTCTAATCCTGAAGTCTCACTAGGCATCTATGGGAAGTCATAGTTTCCAATCAAATGTAGAGCCTTCAGAATGAAGCATTTGAACATGTTTAAAGTCGAATTTGCCATTTGTCCTAAAATAGCAGGCTCCCTTTTCAAACTAACTCATCTCTGTCAGTGCGATATTATTCTCTAAATTTACGCAGGCATAAAATCTAAAATGGAGTCATTCATCTTTGATTTATCCCTTTTTTAAAAAGTTGAGATCAAATCCACGTAACATAAAATTCAGCACTTTACCAATTTTAAGGTGTACAACTCAGTAATTTTTAGTATATTCACAATGTTGTACAACCATCACCACTATCCAGTTCCAGAGTATTTCCCATACTTCCCAATTTCCTCCTCCCCTCATCCCGGCACTACCAATTTATAATCTGTCTCTATGGATTTGACTATTTTGGACATTTCTATAGATGAAATAATAGAATATGTAGTCTTTTGTGTCTAACTCATTTCTTTCAGCAGAATGTTTTGAAGATTCATCCATGTTGTAACGTGCATTGTATCAGTATATCAGTCATTTTTGTAGTTGAATAACATTCCATTTTATACCACATTTTGTTTATCCCCTCATCAGCTGATGAACATTTGATTTGTTCCATTTTCAGGCTATTATGAAGAACACTGCTATGAACATTGGTGTACAAGTTTTTGTGTGAACATATGTTTTTGAATTACACATTCAAAACATACATGAACATCCATTTTTGAAATTACCCAATTTCTTGGGTATATACCAAGAAGCAGAATTGCTGGATCATACAGTAACTTTATGTTCAACTTTTTGAGGAGCTACCAAATTGTTTTCCATAGCAGCTGCAGCATTTTGTTCCCACCAGCAATATATGAGGATTCCCATTTCTCCCTATCCTTGCCAACACTTACTTTTCCTTTTTTTTTTTATTATAGCCATCTTGGTGGATGTGAAGTGGTATCTCATTGTAGTCTTAATTTACATCTGTGTAATGACTAATGATGTTAAGCATCTTTTCACATGCTTATTGATCATTTGTATATTTTCTTTGGAGAAGTATCTGTTCAAGTCCTTTGCTCATTTTTAAATTGGATTATTTGTCTTTTTATTATTGAATTTTAAGGGTTCTTTATATATTCTGGCTACTAGACTATTATCAGATATATGATTTACAAATATTTTCCCCCATTCTATGGTTTGTACTTTTATTTTCTTGGTAGTGCCCTTTGGTGCACTAAAGTTTTCAATTCTGATGAAGTCCAACTTCTCTATTTTTCTTTTGTTGCTTGTGCTTTTTGTGTCATATTTAAGAAACAATTACCTAATCTAAGGTCACAGTGATTTACACCTATGTTTCCTTTGAAAAGCTTTATTATTTTAGCTCTTACATTTAGTTATTTGATCCACTTTGACTTAATTTTTGTATGCAGTATAAGCTAGGAGTCCACCTTCATTCTTTGATATGTGGATATTCAGTTGTCCCAGCACCACTTGTTGAAAAGACTGTCGTTTCTCCCCTGAAACAGTCTTGGAAACCTTGTTGAAAATCAATTGTCCACAGGTGGATGGATTTATTTTTGAACTTTCAGTTTAATCCAACTAGCCTATATGTCTAGCCTTATGCGAGTACCCTACCCTCTAGAATACTGTAGCTTTGCAGTTAAGTTTTAAAATCCAGAATTGTGAGTCCTTCAAATTTTCTTTTCAATACTATTTTGGTTATTCAAGGTCTCTTGCATTTGTATATGGATTTTAGGATCAGCTTGTCCATTTCTGCAAAAAAAAAAAAAAAAAAAAAAAAGGAGGCAGTTTGCATTTTTGTAGGTTTTACATTAAAACTGCAGAGCAATTTGGAAAGTACTGCCATCATTTTTTTCTCTCTTCTTGTTTCAATTTGTTTGGTGTTTCGTTTTACCATTTTAACTATTTTAAGTATTTTAACTCAGTGGCATTAAGTACATTTACATTGTTGTGCAACCATTACCACCATCCATCTCTAAAACTGTTTTCCTCTTCCCAAACTGATACTCCGTATCCATTAAACAGTAATTCCCCATTCCTTCCTCTCCCAGCCTTTGGGAAGCACCATTCTTCTACTTTCTGTCTCTATGAATTGGACTACTCCAGGTACTTCATATAAGTGAAATCACATAATACTTGTCCTTTTGTGACTGGCTTATTTCACTTAGCATAATATCCTTAAGGTTCATTCATACTGTAGCATGTGTCAGAATTTTCACCCTTTTCAAGGCTAAATATTATTCCATTGCATGTATATACCACATTTTGTTTATCAGTTCATCCATTGATAGACATTTGGTTGCTTCCACCTTTGGGCTATTGTGAATAAGGCTGGTATGAATATGGGTGCACAAATATCTGTTTAAGTGCCTACTTTTAATGATCTTAGATATAAACCCAGAAATAGAATTGCCGGATCATGTAGTAATTCTATTTGTATTTTTTTTTTTGAAGAATTGTCATCTTGGTTTTCACAGTGGCTGCACCATTTTACATTCCTACTAGCAGTTCCCAAGGAATTTAATTTCTGCATATCGTCAACAACATTGTTGTTTTCTGTTTTGTTTTTAGTAATAGCCATCCTAAAGAGTGTAAAGTGGAATAATGTCCAAGTATTGTGTTCTTTTTTGATGCTATTGTACATAAAGTTATTTTCTTTCATTGTTGGATTGTTCATTGCTAATATATAGAAATACAACTAATTTTTGTATATTGGTCTTGTATCCTTCAACTTTGAATAGAAGTGTGAGAATAGTCATTTCTTCTTCTTTTTTTTTTTTTTCATTGATATGGGGAAATTTTCTTTTTTTTTTTTTTTTTTTTTTTTTTTTTTTTTTTTTTTTGAGATGGGAGTCTCACTCTGTTGCCAGGGCTGGAAGTGCAGTGGCCGGATCTCACTCACTGCAAGCTCCGCCTCCCCGGGGTTGCTGCTCATTCTCCTGCCTCAGCCTCCTGAGTAAGCTGGAACTACAGGCGCCCGCCACCTCGCCCGGCCAGTTTTTGTATTTTTTTTAGTAGAGATGGGGTTCACCGTGTTCGCCAGGATGGTCTCGATCTCCTGACCTCGTGATCCGCCCGTCTCGGCCTCCCAAAGTGCTGGGATTACAGGCTTGAGCCACCGCGCCCGCCTTAGGGGAAATTTCAACCTTTTAGACAAATATAAGATATAATCGTTAAGCAGTGAGGTCAAAGATGACCTTTATGAGATTGAAGAATTTCCTTTCTTTTTCTGGTCTGGTGTGTTTTTAAATCATGAAAGGGTACTGGATTTTGTCAAATGCTTTTTCTGTGTCTGTTGAGATGATGGCTTTTTTCTCTTTATCCTATTAATATTATATTGATTAATTTTTATGTATCAAATCAATCTTTCATTTCTGGAATAAACTCCACTTGGTAGTGATGTACAAGGAGAATTCAAATGTTTGTGAAAAATGAAATTGAAAATATAAAATATAAACTAATTTCTCAACATTAAGCTCCACCAATTCAAGACACTTTTGTAAGTGATGATACTAGCCACTTAGTTCATCCCTAGAGAACTGAGGGTCCTGGAAATCTGATGTCAATGCCATTTTTTTTTTTACATTATTAACTGAAGAAAATTCGTGCCTTTAACAGATTTTTTTAAACATTAAGATATAGAAAGAAGCCAGAAAGAGCCAAATCAGGACTGTAAGATGGATGCCTAATGATTTCCCATCAAAACTTTCACAAAATTGCCCTTATTTGATGAGAGGAATGAGCAGGAGCATTGTTATGGTGGAGAAAGACTCTCTGGTGAAGCTTTCCTGGGTGTTTTTCCGCTAAAGCTTTGGTTAACTCTCTTAAAATACTCTCATAATAAGCAGATGTTGTCATTCTTTGGCCCTCCAGAAAGTAAAAAGGTAAATGCTTTGAGCACCCCAAAAAACTGTTGCTGTGACCTTTGCTCTTGACCAGTTCACTTTTGCTTTGACTGGACCACTTTTTTTGTTTGTTAGTTTGTTTGTCTTTTGAGACAGAGCCTCACTCTGTTGCCCAGGCTGGAGTGCGATGGCGCAATTTCAGCTCACTGCAACCTCCACCTCCAGGGTTCAAGAGATTCTTCTGCCTCAGCCTTCTGAGCAGTTGGGACTACAGGCATGTGCCACCACACCTGGCTAATTTTTGTGGTTTTAGTAGAGATGGGGTTTCACCATGTTGCCCAGATTGGTCTCGAACTCCTGGCCTCGAGTGACCCCCCCACCTTGGCCCCCCAAAGTGCTGGGATTACAAGGGTGAGCCACTGCACCTGGCATGGACCACTTTTTACCTCTTGGTAACCATTGTTTTGATTGTGCCTTGACTTTAGGATCATACTGGTAAAACTATATGTCATCTCCTGTTATAATCCTTTGAAGAAATGCTTCAGGATCTTGATTCTGCTTCTTTAAAATTTCCTTTGAAAGCTCTGCTCTTTTGTGCAGCTTATCTGGGCACAATGGCTTTGGCATCCATCAAGTGGAAAGTTTGCACAACTTTAATTTTTCAGTCAGAACTGGGTAAGCTGAACCAATTGAGATGTCTATGGCATTGACTATTGTTTCTGCTGCTAATCATTGATCCTCTTCAATTAGGGCACAAACAAGATTAATTTTTTCCTCATAAGTGGATGTGGGTGATCTGCCACTGTAGGTTTCATATTCAATATCATCTCATCCTTTCTTAAAACAAGTTATCCATTGCTGATTTCTTTGGGGAGTTTTCCCCATAAACTTTTTGTAAAGCACCAATGATTTCACCATTCTCCAACTCAAGCTGCACTACAAATGTGATGTTTGTTCTTGCTTCAGTTTTAACAAAATTCATGTTGCTCAGTTTGAAAAGGGGCTCTTTTCAAACTGATGCCTTATCCTTCTTAGTGCTTCAATCTAGATCCTGTTCAGACATAAGTTAGTACAAGTTTATTTTAGTGCAAAAAATTGAAATCATACATTCTTTTCTCATATGTGTTTTCCATGAACTTTTGAAGACCCCTCAAATAATCATTTGCATATGCTACTGAAGTCAATTTGTTCATATTTTATTGAAGATTTGTACATCGATATTTATAATGGATATTAGTCTGTCATTTTCTTTTCCCTGTTGTCTTTGTCTGGTTTTAGTATTAGGGTAATATTTGTCTCATAGAAGGTGTTAGGAAGTATCCCCTGCCCTTTTTTTTTTTTTTAAAAAGTTTGTGAAAGCTTAAGGATAATTATTTGAAAATTTGGCAGAATTTATAAGTGAAGTCATCTAGTCATGGTTTTTTTTTTTTTTCTTGTCTTTTCCTTTTTTCCCCCCTTTTAAGACACAGTTGGACTGGGCACAGTGGCTCATGCCTGTAATCCCAGCACTTTGGGAGGCTGAGGAGGGTGGATCAGCTGAGGTCAGGAATTCAAGACCAGCCTGACCAATATGGTGAAATCCTGTCTCTACTAAAAAATTCAAAAATTAACCCGGTGTGGTGGCATGCACCTGTAGTCCCAGCTACTAGGGAGGCTGAGACAGAAGAATCACTTGAACCCGGGAGGCAGAGGTTGCAGTGACCTGATATCATACCACTGCACTCCATCCTGGGCAACAGAGTGAGACTCTGTCTCAAAAAAAAAAAAAAAAAAAAAGAGAGACAGGGTGTCTCGCTCTCTGTTACCCAGGCTGGAATGCGTTGGATAAATCATAGCTCACTGAAGTCTCAAACTCCTGGACTCAAGAGATCCTTCCACCGCAGCCCCCATGTATCTAGAGCTACAGGTGCACACCACCATGCTTAGCTAAGTTTTTTTTATGTTTTTATTTTTTTGTAGAGACAGGGTCTTGCTATGTTGCACACACTGGTCTTAAACTCCTAGCCTCAAGTAATCTTCCTGTCCCAGCCTACCAAAGTGCTGGAATTGCAGGCATGAGCCACCACAGCCAGCCTTGTTTTGGGTTTTTCTTTGTTGGAAGTTTTTTGATTTCGGATTCAATTTGTTTACTTTTTATACATCTACCCAGATTTTCTACTCTTTCTTGAGTGAGTTTTAGTAGTATGTGTGTTTTTAGAAATTTGTCCATTTTCTCTAGATTATAACATTTGTTGTTACGCAATTGCCCATAGTGTTGTCTTATAATTCTTTTTATTTTTTTAAGGTTGGTAGTAAGGTGCCTTCTCTCATTCCTGATTTTTTAAATTTCAGTTTTCTCCCTATTTTTCTGGTCAGCATAGATAAAGGATTGCCTACTTTGTTGACCTTTTAAAAGAACCAACTTTTGGTTTCAATGATTTTCTCTAATATTTTCTAATCTCTTTTCATTTACTTTCACTCTAATCTTTATTATTTTCTTCCCTTTTCTTGCTTTGGGTTCAGTTTGCCCTTCTTTTCTAGTTTCTAAAATGGAAGATTATGCTGTTAATTTGAGATCTTTCTTCTTTTTTAATGAAGGTGTTTACAACTAACTGTAAATTTCCCTCTACGCATTCTTCCAACATTCCCTGTATCCCATACATTTTTCTATGTTATGTTTTCATTTGTATTCACTCAAGTATTTTCTAATGTCTCTTGTAATTTTCTTCTTTGACCCATTGGTTGTTTAAGAGTGTATTGTTTAATTTCCATATATTTAGGAACTTTCCTGATTTACATCTGTTATTGACTTCCAATATTTTTAAAGATGAGGGTCTCATTATGTTGCCCAGCAGGCCTTGAACTCCTAGGCTCAATCAATCTTCACACCTCAGCTTCCTGAGTAGCTGGGATTACAGGCACATGCCACTGCACCCAGCCAAATTTCATCTTAATGTGGTCAGAGAACATATTTTATATAATTTCAACATTTTAAAATTTGTTCAGACTTGCTTTGTGGCCTGTCTTATAGTTTAACCTGGAGAATGTCCCATGTGCATTTGAGGAGAATGCTATTTTGCTCTTGTTATGTGGAGTGCTTTTTAGATGTCTGTTAGGTCTTGTGGGTTTATAGTGTTGTCAATAGACCACTGTGCCTGGCCTATTCTTTATTTCTACTTGTGGATTTGAGTTACTCTAGTTACTCTTACTTTAGCATAAAGAGCTCTCTTTCGCATTTCTTGTAGAGCAAGTTTACTAGCAATAAACTCAGTTTTTATTTATCTGAGAAGACTTCCTTGATGATCTTCCATTTGTTCTATACATTATTGAAAGTGTGGTCTTCAAAGATTACTGTAGAAATGTCTATTTCTCCCTTCAATTCTGCCAGTTTTTTGTTTCATGTATTTGGGTATCTATTATTAGATGTATACACGTGTATCATTATTATGTCTTCACAGTCAATTGACTCTTTTATCATTATTAAATGTCCTTCTTTGTCTCTCATGACAATTTTTGTCTTAAAGTTGATACATTTGTCTGGTTTTAGGATAGCCACTTCAACTCTCTTTTTGCTACTGTTTGCAGGAAATACTTACCTTTTCCCATTCTTTTACTTTCAACCTGTTTGTACCTTTAAATCTAAAGGAAGACTTTTACAAACAGCATACATTTGGATCATGTTTTTAAATTCATTCTTCTAACCTCTGTCTTTGAGAGTTAATTCATTAACATTTAATGTAATTACTGAAAAGAAAGGGCTTACTTGTGCCATTTTGCTGTGTATTATGTATATGTCTTACATCTTTTTTGCACCTCAGTGCCTCCATTACTCCTTTCTTCTGTGTTAAATAGACACTTTTCTAGGGCGTCACTTTAATTCCTTTATCATTTCTTTTACTACACACTTTTGAGTTATTTTCTTGGCAATTTCCCTGGGAATTATAATTAACATCTTAATTTATAACAATGTAATTCGGATTAATACCAACTTACTTTTAATATTATACACAATTTTGCTCCTATATAGTTCAGTTTCTTGCTTTATGCTATTACTGTCACAAATTACTTCTTTTTTTTTTTTTTTTTTTTTTGAGACGGAGTCTCGCTCAGTCGCCCAGGCTGGAGTGCAGTGGCGTGATCTCGGCTCACTCCAAGCTCCGCCTCCTGGGTTCACGCCATTCTTCTGCCTCAGCCTCCCAAGTAGCTGGGACTACAGGCGCCCACTGCCACGCCCGGCTAATTTTTTGCATTTTCAGTAGAGACGGGGTTTCACCGTGTTAGCCAGGATGGTCTCGATCTCCTAACCTCGTGATCCACCCTCCTCGGCCTCCCAAAGTGCTGGGATTACAGGCTTGACAAATTACTTCTTAATACATTGTTTTTCCATCAACATAAATTTATAATTATTGCTTTATGTAGCTGTCTTTTAAATCAGATTTTAAAAAAGGGAGTTACAAACAAAAATACATTAATAACATCTTTTATATTTATCTATGTAGTTATCATTACCAGTGGCAGTGGTTTTTTGGTTTTGTTTTGTTTTCTGGTTTTTGTTTTTTGTTTTGTTTTTGTTTTGTTTTGTTTTGTTGAGATGGAGTCTCACTCTGTCGCCCAGGCTGAAGTGCAGTCATGTGATCTTGGCTCACTGCCGTCTCCACCTCCTGGGTTCAAGTGATTCTCCTGCCTCAGCCTACCAAGTAGCTGGGATTACAGGCGCGCGCCACCACACCTGGTTAATTTTTGTATTTTTAGTAGAGACAGCGTTTCACCATGTTGGCCAGGCTAGTCTCGAACTCCTGACCTCAAGTGATCCACCCACCTCGGCCTCCCAAAGTGCTGGGATTACAAGTGTGAGCCACTGTGCCCAGCCTATTCTTTATTTCTACTTGTGGATTTGAGTTACTCTAGTTACTCTTACTTTAGCGTAAGGAACTCTCTTTAGCATTTCTTGTAGAGCAAGTTTGCTAGCAATAAACTCAGTTTTTATTTATCTGAGAATGTCTCAATTTCTTCATTTCTGAAGGATATTTTTGCCAAATATAAAATTTTAGTATGTTTTGCCACTGCCTTCTGGCCTCTATGGTTTCTGATGAGAATTCAGCTATTAATTTTATTAAAAATCCCTGTACATGATGTATTGTTCCTCGTTGCTTTCCATGTTGAGCTTTTGAGAGTTTCATTATGATGTGCCTGGTTGTGGATCTGTTTGAATTTGTCCTACTTGGAGTTTGTTGTGCTCCTCAGAGTCATAGATTAATATTTTTTATCAAATTAGGGGAATTTTCGGACATTATTTTTTTAAAATATTCTTTCTGCTCCTTTCTCTGTCTCTCTCTCCTTTCTTCTGGAACTCTCATTATGCATATCTCACTTCGCTTAATGATGTCCCATGGATTTCTTAGGCCTTGTTCATTTTCCTCTTTTCTTTCCGTTCCTCAAATAGGATAATCTCAATGATTTATCTTCAAGTAGCTGATTCTTTCTTCTGCATCCTCAGTTCTGTTATTGAGCCCCCTCTAGTGAATTTTTAATTTAAATATTATACTTTTCAACTTTAGAATTTTTATGTGACTTCTTTTCTTAATTTCTACCTCGTTATTGATATCCCCTATTTGGTGAGGCATCATTTTCAAGCTTTTATTTAGTTCTTTAGATATGGCTTCCTTTAAGTCTTTGGACACATTTTAAATAGCTGATTTAAAATATTTGTTTGGTCAGTCAATGTCTGAGCTTCCTCAAAAACACTTTCTATTGATTATTTTCTAGTGAATAGGCCACAATTTCTTGTTTCTGTGCAATATGGTTAGGCTTTGTGTCCCCACCCAAATCTCATCTTGAATTGTAATCCCCAGGTGTTTAGGAAGGGATGTGACTGGATTATTGGGGCAGTTTCCTCTATGCTGTTCTAGTGATAGTGAGTGAATTATCATGAGATCTGATGGTTTTATAAATGGTAGTTTTTTCTGTGCTGACACACAGGCTCTCTCTCTTTCTCACTCTCTCTCTCTCTTTCTCTCTCTCTCTTACCTGCTGCCATGTAAGATGAGCCTGCTTCCCCTTGTGCCATGATTATAAGTTTCCTGAGGCCTCCCCAGCCATGTGGAACTGTGGGTCAATTAAACCTCTTTCCTTTATAAATTACCCAGTCTTGGGTAGTGTATTTATAGCACTGTGAAAATGGACTAATACACTGTGCATGTCTCCTAATTTTTAATGGACAACTTGACATTTTGAATAATTTGGCAAGTCTAGAAATTGAGGTCTAATCCATCCATAGGGTTTGTTGTTGCTGCTTGCTGTAGCAAGTTTGTTTAGTGACTTTTTTGAACTAATTATATAAAGTCTGTATTCTTTGTCATATGCAGCCACTGAAGTCTCTGTTCTGTTAATTTAGTGGTCAGTTAATGATTGGACAAACATTTCCTTAAACACCTGGAGCAAAAAAATCTCCCAGTCTTTACAGAGGGATTCTGCATCTTTATTGTGGCATGCCTTCAGCACTCAGCCAAGCAGTTTACAACTTGGCCTTGGCCTTCACTTACTGTTTGCTCAGGTAAACTAGAGGGGAGAAATTGGGACTTTCTCTGGTCTTTCTTGAGCATGTGAACAGTTGTCAGCATGTACATGGCTTTCTAAATTCCCAGAAATGTAAGAGCTTTTCAAAGTCCTTATTTGCCAAAGCATCTCATTTCGGCTTTTCTCCCAAGATATTTGGTTAATCTATTGTTTGCCCCAACTATTATCCATTGTCTCAGTAGCGAAGGCTAAAACATTTACCTGTGTTTTCAACAAATGACTCCAGATAGTGACTTAGGGCTGGGCAAGCTCTGAAACAAGATAAAACGTGACTTTTGAGCCCATCTCTTAGGGAGTCACCAATCAACCAAGGACAAATATTTCCAAATGATGACATTCATTCTCCTTCTTCTGGTACTGGTGCTAGAATGCAAGCTGTTATCTTCAAGTGCTATCTGCCACTGAGCTGGGGAGCTAGAGATAGAACGAGGGCAAGTTATAGTGTCACAAATCTGTCTCTCCTATGAAGGACTCAGCTATTTTTCCTGAATACATGTTCCCTGAGTTGCCACAAGTATTTGGTTAATTTCCAGGGTTCTGAAAAAGTATATTCTGATCATTTTGGGAAATTTGTAGTTGCTTTTATGGTGGAGTTCATTTTTGGAGTACCTTACTCTACCATCTTCACAGAGACCACAACTCACCATTTTTTTATCCACTCTATCCAGAAAATCACCAAAGCCAGCCAGTTATTCCTTTAAAAGTCACCTTTGACCGGGCGCGGTGGCTCACGCCTATAATCCCAGCACTTTGGGAGGCCGAGGCAGGTGGATCACGAGGTCAGGAGATCGAGACCATCTTGGCTAACACGGTGAAACCCCGTCTCTACTAAAAATACAAAAAATTAGCTGGGCATGGTGGTGGGAGCCTGTAGTCCCAGCTACTCGGGAGGCTGAGGCAGAAGAATGGCATGAACCCAGGAGGCGGAGCTTGCAGTGAGCCGAGATCGGGCCACTGCACTTCAGCCTGGGCCACAGAGCGAGACTCTGTCTCAAAAAAAAAAAAAGTCATCTTTATCTGTTTACCACCACCAGGCAGGCCTTGAGAGGCAATTTATTATTCTATTTAAAACCACCAGTTCTGGAATCATATGTTGGTGTTTGAATACCACCTCTACCACTTCCTATATGTATGACCTGGAGCAAGTCAATTAAAACTTTTTATGCCTCAGTTTTACCATCTGTAAAATGAGATAATAAAAGTATTGCTATGAAGATTAAATGAATTAACACTTGTCAAGTGATTAGTACTAGGCCCGCATATAGTGATCACTCAAAAATTGTTAGGCACTAAATGCATCCAGCAAACATTTATTAAAGTTAAATTTAGTTAGATTATATACTCATCTCTAGGACTATTACAATGAGCAAGACTGACAACAGGTAAGATCCCTACTTTTGTGGAGCTTACATGAAATATCCTGAACACTTCATGTTCAGATTGCTATTTCTCAGATGACTTCTGCTGGGAACCAATTTCTCATGAATTTCTCATGTTTCTTGCCATCTTGTAAGCAGAGACACAGAGGGTCTTATTTTTGGACTGTCTTCCTCTAGAGCAGTGAACAGGTTTGTTTATTGTGTAGTACAATAAAAATGTCTTTCTCCAAGGTAGAGTCCAGGCAGGTATGCATGTACACCATACCTGCCTGGTTCCATTATAGAAGATTTGCGTTTCTAGGCTTAGGATTCCTCAGCTCTGGCAAAAACTCCTGACATATACAGCATTCATTCTGCATCACCTCTGTGGAATTCGAGGAGCACAGGGAATGGATATGAAACTGACATTCATGCTGCCACTATGCTATGAGTAATAGAGTCCTTTGTCTCTGACTCAGGAGTCTCATGTCTTCCACCATCATCCATGCAACAGGATAACTTTTTAGCTTACATGCAGAGTAAAATCTCAGGTGTTTCAGTTTTTGACAACTTCTATCCAATATGCTGTTACAAAGGCATCTTGCTTAAACCTAAATTCTACTGATTACATCTAAATTTCTTAATCTGGCTTTCAGGCTCCTTCCTACCTACTCAGCTGAATATCTATTTCTTCTTGAAGAAGACTTTCTGCTTCATAGACCAATATTTTCACACATATACTGTGATATTCCTTTCTACCTCTGACATTAGGCTCAAATTCCACTCCACCCCCTTTTGCTGCAATTCTTTTCCTTTCCCCTTTTTTCCTATTTAGTCAACTCAAATCCATCTCTTAACACTTATATCAAGTCCAAAACTGTCAAGAAACTTCCTCATTGATCACTCTGTCTGCAAACATCTGTAGAACTTAAGAACCTATACAAAGAGTTTGATTATATATTGTGTTATTTTCTAGTGGTTCCATATGGGTATGCATTGCTTCCCCATTCTGATTGTAAGCAAGAAGGAGTGCAGGCACAAAGCAGAAATGGAATGTGACTGATTGGAATGGTTACGTGCATAAGCACTAAAGCCAGAATTCCCAGATTTAGATCCCCACCACTTATTAGCTATGTGGCCTTGGGCTTATTATATAACTTCCCTATGCCTCAGTTTCTCCATCTTTAAAATGGAAATAATTATAATGATAATACCTATCTCATAGACTTCTTTTGAAAATTGAATTAACACACATAAAAACATAGATCAAGATAGAAACATCCCAGAGTTTAGAACTGTAAGAACCTGTGGAGGTATATAGTATTACAGAGGAATCTGAAAACCTTTCTTAAAACCTCTCGAAACTACCAGATAAAAAAATTAAAAACATCTTTTTTTTGACAAGAAAATATAGGAAATATTCAAAGGTCAAAGGTGGCACGGCACAAATCTAAAGAGGAGGGTGAATGCTAAAGCTGGTAGCTGTTTTAGAACATTTGCTGGTCCACAGTAATCCAGAGCATTTGTTTCAGCGGCCACTTGGCTACAGGACAGTAAGTCTCAGGTCTACACAAATTCAAAAGTAAGATTAGAAACCCAAACATCCAGGATTGCCAAGGATCATGTGCTCAGTGAATAATTAAAAGAGACATACATATACCCCTCAAAGGAATATGGTGAAAAAATAATGGCACGTGGTACAAGGTCGAAAATTCTTCTCTTGAGAATTTTTAACCACATGTGAGACTTCAAATAAGGTTACAGCCTGAATTCACATTTCTTTCACGTTTCCTCAAAGTGATCCAGGTTAGTAGACCCCAAGCCCCTGGCAAAAGCAAATACAAATTCTCTCCACTCAGGAATCTAAGAATCTAAAAAAGTTCCAAAGAATGTTAGCTCACAATTTACAAAAATCACAAAATACACAAGGAAACAAAATTCCCTGAGTAAGAGACAGCAGAAACACCATGTAAGGAAAAAATGAACTACTGAGACCTTTTTTTTTTTTTTTTTTTTTTTTGACACGGAGTCTCGCTCTGTCACCCAGGCTGGAGTGCAATGGCGGGATCTTGGCTCACTGCAAGCTCCACCTCCCGGGTTCATGCCATTCTCCTGCCTCGGCCTCCTGAGTAGCTGGGACTACACCACGCCCGGCTAATTTTTTGTATATTTTTTAGTAGAGACGGCGTTTCACCGTGTTAGTCAGGATGGTCTCAATCTCTTGACCTCGTGATCTGCCCGCCTTGGCCTCCCAAAGTGCTGGGATTACCGGCGTGAGCCACCACACCCGGCCCCGAGAGTTTAAATGTAGTTATTAATGCTACAGAAATCTTTTTAAGTATGTGTAACACATTTAAAAGTAAGATAATTAATTGAAAATAGGAGAAAAGAAAAAGAGGCTATCAAAAATGATCAGACAGGCAGGGCACAGTGACTCACACCGGTAATTCCAACACTTTGGGAGGCCGAGGCAGGAGGATCAGTTGAGGCCAGGAATTTGAGACCAGCCTGGCCAACATGACAAGACCCTGTCTCTACTAAAAATACAAAAACTAGCTGAGCATGGTGGTGCATTCCTGTAGTCTCAGCTATTCAGGAGACTGAGGTACAAGAATTGCTTGAACCCAGGAGGCTGAGGTTGCAGTGAGCCAAGATTGTGCCACTGCACTCCAGCCTGGGTGACAGAGTGAGACTTTGTTAAAAAAAAAAAAAAAAAAAAAAA
>NW_016804657.1:1905280-1907529 GCF_001698545.2 Rhinopithecus bieti
AAAAAAAAAAAAAATTACCAGACATATTTGAAAATAACTAAATAGATCCAGAATAAAATTAATGTAATAATTAAATTAAAACTCTGTGGATAGGTTAAATAGTAGAATCACCCAGAAGAATTAGTAAATTGAAGAATAGCTGAAGAAATTTTATAGAATTCAGCTTAGAGAAATAATGAAATGGAAACTACAAAAGATTAAGAAACATGGAGAATGAAGTGAGAATTATGTATGTATCTATTCAGCTTCCCAAAAGAGTGATTAAAAAGGTAATATTCAAAGAGATTATTGTCTTTTCAATAAATGGTGTTGGGAAAACTGGATAATTACAAAAAAATAAAGTTGGATGCTTACCTTATACCATATACAAAAAATAACTCAAAATGGGTCAAAGACCTAAACATAAGAATTAAAACTATAAATCTTTTCGAAGAAAACATAAGGGGAAAAGCTTCATGGCATTGGATTTGGCAATGATTTCTTGTATATGACATCAGAAGCAAAGGCAACAAAAGAAAAAAATCGATAAATTGAACTACATCAAAATTTAAAACATTTGTGCATCAAAGGACACTATTGACGGATTGAAAAGGAAACCCACAGAATGGGAGAAAATATTTGTAAATCACGTGTGTGATAAGGAATTAATACATAAAATGCACAAGACACTCCTGCAACTCAACAATGACAACAACAAAATACCCTTGATTTTTAAAAGGGGCAAATTACTTCAGTAAACATTTCTCCAAAGAGATATACAAATGGTCAATAAGTACATGAAAAGATATTCAACATCAGTAATTATTAGGGAAATGCAAATAAAACCCACAATGAGATACCACTTTACACTCATAAGTATGGCTATTACCAAAAAAACACACACAGATAAAAAGTATTGGTAAGGATATAGAGAAATTGAAATAATTGTGCACTGCTGATGTCAATGTAAAATGGTACAAGTGCTCTGTAAAATAGTATGGCAGTTTCTCAAAAACTTAAAAATAAAATTATGATATGACTCCCCAGAAGAACTGAAAGTGGGGACTTGAGCAGATAATTGTACACCCATGTTTATAGCAGCATTACTCACAGTTGCCATAGGGTGGAGGCAACCCAAGTGTGTATAGACGGATGAATGGATACACAAAATGTAGCATTTACATACAATAAAATATTATCCAGCCTTTAAAAGAAAGGAAATTCCAACACAAGCTGCAACATGGATGAAACTTGAGGACATTATGCTAAGTGAAATAAGTCAGTCACAAGATGAATATTGTACGATTCCATTTATATGAAGTACCAGTTGAATCGGGACAGAAAGTATAATGAGTTGCCAGGGGCTTGAGGAAGGGAGTTAGTGTTTAATGGGTATAAAGCTTCAGTTTGGGAAGCTTTTTGAAAAGTTCTGAGGATGAATGGTAGTAATGATTGCACAACAATGTGAATGTGCTTAATGTCACTGAACTGTACACTTAGAAATAGTTAAAATGGTACATTTTACATTGTGGGTACATTGTGTGTGTGTGTGTGTGTGTGTGTGTGTGTGTGTGTGTCTGTGTGTGTAACCACAGTTTTTTCAAAACTTGGGGAAAAATAATAGTTGAGAATTTTCCAGAACTGATAAAAGATGCAAATATTCAACTTAAGGAATCACAATGAATCCCTCATGAAAGAAATACGTATCTAGACACTTTGTAAAATGTCTTTGTAAAACCACAGATCTATAAAGAGAAATGTTAAGACTAGTTAGAAAGGTACTACCTGCAGAGGGATGATATTTACACTGACAACTGATTTTTCAACACTGCAGTGGAAGGCAGATGGAAAAACATCATTTCTTCAAAAGACTGAAATTAAAATAAGTTTACCTAAAATGTATATACTTTAAAAATCTTACAGAAGGCCGGGGGCAGTGGCTCACGCCTTAATCCCAGAACTTTGGGAGGCCAAGACGGGTGGATCACAAGGTCAGGAGATCAAGACCATCCTGGGTGACATGGTGAAACCCCATCTCTACTAAAAATACAAAAACAATTAGCCGGGCATGGTGGCACGTGTCTGTAGTTCCAGTTACTCGGGAGGCTGAAGCAGAAGGATCGCTGGGACCTGGGAGGAGGAGGCTGTGGTGAGCCAAGATCGCACCACCGCACTCCAGCCTGGGCGATAGAGTGAGACTTCGTCTAAAAAAAAAAAAAAAAAAAAAAAAAAAAAAAAAATTAAAAAAAAAAGGAGGAAAAAAAAAAAAA
>NW_016804657.1:1907834-2027815 GCF_001698545.2 Rhinopithecus bieti
AAAAAAAAAAAAAAAAAAAAAAAAAAAAAAAAAAATTAAAAAAAAAAGGAGGAAAATAAAGAAAATTTTGGATAATTAAAAATTGGAACTTTACTAATAGACCCAAATGAACTTCTAATGAATACATTCGGAGAAGTAGAATGATATCAGAAAAAAGGTTTGAGATGCTAGAAAGGATACTAAACAAATAGCCTGACAAATATATAGACATAGACAGAAATCTGAAAACAATTGATTATATAAAACAATAAGTAAAATAGCTAATTTATGGGATAAGAAGTAAAACAAACAGAAATGTGAACAGTGACAGCATAAAAACTGGGGGAGTTTAATCTGAGTAACAGCACTCTAAGCTTCCTTGAATTGTTAGAAGATGAGAGAAATGTATCAAATAGCTTTAGCCTGTATTAAGAAAATTATGCATGTTAAGATTTCTAGGGTAACTATTATAAGAATAGAACATCTATTAAAGGGGAAAAGTTGAATAAAGGCATAAAATCTGAATGCAAAAGAAAGAGAGAAAGGAGCGGGAATAAACAAACAGAAAAAGCAGAAGAAATAGAAAGTGCACATTTAGATAATAGAAGTTAATCTAAATATAACAGCAATTACAATAAACAGACCAAACTCTTTGGGTTAAAAAAGTCAATATGGAAATTTTTTTCTTTTTATTTTGAGACAGGGTCTCACTCCGTTGCCCAGGCTGGAGTGCAGTGGCACAATCTTGGCTCACTGCAACCTCCACGTCCCAGGCTCAAGTGATCCTCTCACCTCAGTTCCCTGAGTAGCTAGGACTACAGGCACATGCCACCACTCCCAGCTAATTTTTCTTTTCTCTCCCTCTTTTTTTTTTTTTTTTTTTTTAAGACAGGGTTTGGCCACGTTGCCCAGGCTGATCTTGAACTCCTGGGCTCAAGTAATCCACCTGCCTCAGCCTCTGAAAGTGCTGGGACTACAGGCATGAGCCAAAGCACCTGGTGGGAAATAATTTTTAAAAAGGACTTTTTAAAATCCACATTTGCTATTTACAAGGTGAACACTCAGAACATAGAGACAAAGAAAGGTTGAAACTTAAAGAATGGCAATGTAGTAACTGAAAGAAAGCTTTGTAGTTATATTACATGACTATCAGACAAAAATACTGCTAAAATAAATAGGTTACTACATAACCATCAATGTTTTTATTTCTCAAGAAGATATAAACTTCTAAACTCTTATGTACCTAATAAAATTTAAACTATATAAAGTAAAAAATGATAGAATTATTAAAAAATTGACACATATACCACCATTGTGACCGATTCTAGCATACCTCTTTCAGTAACTGACAGAATCGCTGCTTAAAACATCTACAGGGGATTATTTAAAGAACACCATAAGTTTGATGCAACTGATTATATATAAAACATAGTAACAAGTGAAAAGTATACTTTTACAAAAATCAAGCATATATGAGGTCATAAATTATATTCTAGCATATTAAAAATAATCAGTTTCACAGAGACCAAGTTCTCTGAACATAATGCAATTAAATTACAATATACATCCAGTTTTAAAAGATAATTAAAAAACGTGTATTTAAACTTTAGAATTTGAAAGTATTTAGAACTAAGTGATAAATAATAATAATGAAAATACATATCAAAACTCATGGGATACAACTAAACTAGTATTTAGAAGGAAATGCACAGTCTTAATTGCCTATATTAGCAAGAAAAAAACGCAAAAATTAATGAGATAATCAACTAACGTAAGAAATTAGGAATAAAGCAATTAAAACAGATTCAAAGAATTAGAAGGAAGGAAGCAATTTATTCACACATTAAACTAATGTTTATTGAACACCTACTATTAGGCATTTACGATTCAGCAGTGACCTAAACAAAATCCTTTTCCTTATGAAACTTAGTGCCTCCAAAACCAAATATGGAAGTCAGCATAATCCTGGTCATCAAGAGATTGGAGTTGCAGTCCTATTTTTCCAGTACCCAGCTGTGTGTCTTTAGGTAAATCATTTTTTCTCACTTTGCCTCCTTTTTCTTATCTGGAAAGGAGACCATAATTTCTATCCTATCTATCATGATATAATCAAATGGTATCCAGTGACACAAACTATATTTTGGAAAAGTATAAGCATTATACAAATATAAAATTATTATTACTAATATTTAAAACATCCACGTTCCTTTTGCTATTACTGCCTTCTTAGTCTTGGGGAAATAAAATGACAGCCTAATTTAAAATTTTCCTTCCTTTAATTGGCTAAAAGCCGTAACATGAGTCTAGCTATGAGGTGGTTTGAAATCTTAACGCTGGGAGAGACTGAGTGTTGGGTCACCTGTTACTGTGAAATCAAAGATGCAGCAAAATTACTAAGTCTACTGTCATGTATGCCTTGTATTTCTGCAACTCTGAACAGTGGAATTTTCACAGTAGGATTTAGCACTTATCAGTTTTCCTGTCCCACACTTCAAGATCAAAGGTTCTTGACACATCAAACACTGAGTTAAAAATTGCTGCTCAGAGTAGGCAATTTTTTTCATTCAACATTCTTTTACAGAGCATTGCTTATGTGTTAGTTAATAGATTGAGCATGGAAACTCAGAGATTACAATTTAGTTGGCCATGCTGACAAAATTGTCTACCATTCTCTTAGCATACTTACCTAAACACATGAGATCACAAGGGAAGACTCCCGAATCTACACACAAGTCCAACCTCGTCTAACCATCTTTAGAGCTGAACTAACAGAGTGAGGTAAATTGTTCTCAGCCTTTTGACTAAAATCAAGTACGGAGAGTGAGGGCAGAGGTAGATGGTCCTGGTCTCATTTAATGTTTCCGTATTCCTAAGGCCTAAGGCAGGGGCTGATATTCACTAAGTTCTTAACAAATATTTGTTGGGTAAATGAATAGACTGTGTGGAACAGATTGAAAGAAGACCTTGGTAGCAGGCACACAATATCCAATAAATACTTTTTAAATATTTTATTTATTAATTAGAGACAGGGTCTTCTGTCACCAAGGCTGGAGTGCCATGGCACCATCATAGCTCACTGCAGCTTCAATCTCCTGAGCTCAAGCACTCTTCCCGCCTCAGCCTCCCGTGTAACTGGGACTATAAGCATGCCTCACCACTTCCGGCTTTTTTTTTTTTTTTTTTTTCTGTTTTTTGGAGAGACAGGGACCCACTTTGTTGCCAGAGCTGGTTTTGAACGCCTGGTTTCACGTAATACTCCAGCGGCAGCCTCCAAAAGTGCTAGGATTACAGGCACGCACCACAGCACCTGGCTGGGTAAGTACTTTTTTTGTTGTTGTTGTTAGACGGAGTCTCGACCTGTCGCCTAGGCTGGAGTGCAGCGGCGCGATCTCGGTTCACTGTAAGCTCCGCCTTCGGGGTTCACGCCATTTTCCTGCCTGATAAATACCTCTTGATTGTCTTAGAGATCAAGAAAAATGTATTCCATCAACTTCCCTCCGTCCTCCCAAGCCCTTGCCAGGCCTTTCCCTCCTGCCTCAGGACCTGTAGCCCAATTAGCTCTTCCTCCTGTAACAACCGCACCAGATCTCTGGCTGGTCCAGAAGTCAGGTCAAAGAGTGCTGTCATCCTCTGAAAGCCCATTCTGTGCTAGGCTGAATTTTGCCTGGTGTCCAGTGAACAAGGCTGACCTGAAAGAGGACTATACCCTGAAGAAGAAAATAATAGGACTTTCCGTCTTCAAAGCTCCTACCTACACAATTTTGTTTGTTTGTTTGTTTGTTTTTGAGACAGGGTCTCCCTCTGTCACCCAGGCTGGAGTGTAGTGGCATGATCATGGCTCACTGCTTCCTCAACCTCCCAGGCTTAAGTGATCCCCCCACCTCAGCCTTCCAAGTAGCTGGGAGTACAAGTGCACACCACCACGCCTGGCTAATTTTTGTATTTTTTGTAGAGACGGGGTTTTGCCATGTTTCCCAGGCTGGTCTCAAACTCCTGGGCTCAAGTGATCCGCTCGCCTCAGCCTCTCAGTGCTGGGATTACAGGCGTGAGCCACCTTGCCCAGCACCAATTGTTAATTTTAGATGGAGGATCTGGTGACCAGCTGGCAGCTATTATTAATATGTGACAGAGAAGCAGATTGTGTGTGTGTTGGGGGAAGGAGGGAGGAAGGGAGGAGGAAATACAAACTGAGATACAGAGGTCATAGACTCCATCAAGGCCACATGGTCAGGTCAAACACAGAGCAGAAGGTCACAGAGTTTTATTCAATCATAGGCCATTACTCTTCTCTCCTACTGCTCACTACTACAGAATTTTTTGTAATTTTTCCTTCTCATTTATGGAAGTGTCTCTTAATGGAGTCGTTCTTTCATATGTGTGTGTATTTGCGTGTGTGTATACGTATAATTCAAAGAGGGCCCTGTGTAGGGTCCATTCTGTCAGAAGTCTGTCTGAATTTAATCCCCTTCCTCCATTCCCATGGCTATAGTCCTAATTCAGGGCCAATCATTTTGGGCCTGGACTTTTTCAACACTCCTCCCTGTCCCCTTCTTGCCCCTGGCCTCTCCCTACTGCATTTACCCTCCCTACTGACACCACGTCATCCCTAGTTTAAATTTCTGCTTAGGATGGAATTCAAACCCTCCACACTCTGAACCCAAATTAACTTTTCAATCTTTTTTCTCGACTGTGACAGTCACCCCACCCTGTGATTCAATAACATCATATGTGTCTCCAGGTCTTCGCTTGTGCCATTGCTTTCCTATGAGATGGTCTTTTCCTGTGGGCAACATGGACAAATCTTAGCTATTCTTCAGATCTGCCATTCCTCTGTGAAATTTGTTCTGACCCCACCACATCTTCCCCTATCTTCCATATCCATATCATTTTGTACATAACCCTTAAAACAGCACTTCAGCATTTCAATACAGTTATGTGTCTGTTTCCTCAACCATAATAGGAGGTCAAGAATTATACCTTGTCTTTGACTCCTAGAACCTGTTGGTAGAGTTCAGTAAGAGTTTTTAAACTGTGTCTGTGTGGTTAAATTAAACAAATAGCCATATAAATAAAATGTTAATCATTATTGGTCATGTGCACCTGCATTTGTGTCCACCAAATTTTCTGAACAAAAATAAAAATGTGTGGTCTGAAAATGTGACAGATGATTTGAAAGTGAAAAATGTCCTAGAAAATTTGTGTCATGCTGCCCCATATTTGTGTCCCATAAACATCCCATCAACATGTCTGGACTAAAATTGCCAATATTCCCTCCCTCTACCTAAACCCACTGCCATGTTTCAAATGAAATTTATCCATTGTCAATCCAAGAAAATAAATTGCCCCTATATTGCTGTTTACTTCTCTGCCTGGATCAGGAGGCCATATACCTTTCAGTTCCTCTTGATAGGCTGGAAAGCTAAAACCAAAATTAGCTTTGAATTGCCTGCTTTCTTTGGTTTACTTTTAGTTCTCAATCAAGTGTTTTAGAAAAGCCCAATACTAGTAGATGCTTAGCCTTGTGCTGGTAGCTATTGCCAAGAAGATACATTGATTAGTCTTTTACTATGTACCAGGTACTGGATTAAGAACTTTAGATAGATTATCTTTCGTAATTCTCACAACAGCCCTTTATAAATTATTATTATAATGTCAATATTGTGGATGAGAAAACTAAGGCTTAAAGAGAGTAAGCAACATACTCAAAGTCCTACACAGCTAGTAAGCAAGCAAAGTTAAACCTTGAACCCAATACTGGGCACAGGCTGGGCACAGTGGCATGTGCCTGTAGTGCCAGGTGGCTGAGGTGGGAGGATTGACTTAGCCCAGGAGGGAGGCTACAGTGAGCCGTGATTAGCACCACTGTACTATAGCCAGGGCAAAAGAGTGAGATCCTGTCTCAAAAATAAATAAATAAACAAACAAACCCAGTACTGAAGTCTGTGCTCTTAACAACAGGCAGCTTACTGTCTGTCTGGGGAGATAACACATTCACACATGAAATAATTGGAAAACAGTATTCCTTGAAATGTCAGGATGTGGCTCCTTAAGTTCTCCAAGGCCAGATTGAGATTTGTTTTTCTGAACCTTGAGGGACATTCAGGAGAAACGAGCCTGAGTTTTATAACAAAATAAAAGTTTACAAGAGCCCTGAGTTATGTATAATAAATTCAATGATCGAAGATGTAGGGTGGGTAGACAAGAGAATTCATGGGAAAATGCCTCCAGACCTAATAACTTGTATTTGTCAAACACTTTCCAGTTCACAGAGCATTTTCACGTATACTATGTCACATCATCTTCACAACCCTGTGAAATACAAATCATCTTTATTTTACAAGCTAGGACAAAGCATTGATTAAGTAGCTTGCCCCATATCATGCATATATGTTCCAAAGTGTTCAGTATGCAGACTCAGACCCCAATCTCTGCCTCCCAGCAACTCTATTTTCTGCTGTGACTCACTGTGACTCAGGAGTCGAGCAGCCCAGTGTCCAGTCTGGCTGCTCTTCCCAGGAGCTTTCCCACCTGGCCTCCTTCTGCTCAGTGGGTGCTGCTGGAGTCCCTTCCATTGGTCCAACTGGTGGTCTCTACCAACTGCCACAGAAGCTTCCAACAGCCACATTCCACCCATCCAACCCTTCTGCCGTCAGAGAACCAGGAATTCCCTGGTTTGGGGGGCAAAGAATGGGACATACTCATAAAGCCTCAAGCTCCTAAAATTCATGACTATCCTTTTACTCCTGCCTCAAGTTTTACACATAAATCAGTGAAAAGCTGGTCATTGTGTGGCTTTCCAAGCCATTTGGATGTTGTGAAACTTGAAATGGGAGAAACATTGAAATTCCTGGAACTCTACTTCTGAGTATCTTATTGCCTTTTCCCATTCCCTAACCTTCCCTGTGATAGTCTTAACATTCCTGCAGTCAATAAATATTTATCAAGCACCTGTTAGGTGCCAGAACTATTCTAAATTGGGAGTGTAGGCCTAGCATGGTGGCTCATGCCTGTGTCCCTAACTACTTGGGAGGCTGAGGTAGGAGGATCACCTAAGCCCCAGAGATTGAAGATGCAGTCAGCCATGATCGCACCACCACTGCACTCCAGCCTGGGCAACAGAGCGACACCCCAACTCTTTTTTTTTTTTGAGATGGAGTCTCACTTGGTCACTCAGGCTGGAGTGCAGTGGCGTGATCTCAGCTCACTGCGACTTCCACCTCCCAGGTTTACGCCATTCTCCTGCCTCAGCCTCCTGAGTAGCTGGGACCACAGGCGCCCGCCACCACGCCCGGCTAATTTTTTGTATTTTTAGTAGAGACGGGGTTTCACGGTGTCAGCCAGGATAGTCTCAGTCTCCTGACCTCGTGATCCACCTGCCTCGGCCTCCCAAGGTGCTGGGATTACAGGCATGAGCCACCGCGCCCAGCCTGCGAGACCCCAACTGTTAAAAGAAAAGAAAAGAAAAGAAAATTACTTGGGTGAATGCATCACTGATCACCCCAGAAAAAGCACCCCATGCTTGCTATCATGAAACTTGCATTACAGTTGCCAAATGGTGATGGACATTATAATAAAAAATAAACTTAGGAAATTAACTGGTGGAATGGGGTCTCTGTTGGAAAGAAGTTGTTCAGGGAAGGCAGATTTAATAAGACACCTAAATGCAATACAGGAAGAAGCAAAGTCAATTGGCCCTCAAGGGAAGGGTTTTCCAGGCACAAAGAACATAGTGCAAAGGCCCTAAGCTTCCCTCATACTTAGGTTGTTCACAGAATGGGAAGGAGGCCAGTGTGGCTGGAGCAGAATGAACAAAGGGGAGTGTGGTAGAAGATGAGGTCAGAGTGAGCAAGTGAGGGACCTGATTTTGTAATGCCTCATAGGCCCATAGAAGATTGTTGTTTTTCAGGCATTCAACCTCGTTCAAACAAACCAAGCAATTATTTTAGGCCAGAATTGTTGGGTGCTGACAATACAGAGATGAATAAGACAAAGGCATTACTGTCAAGAAGCTGAGTCTGATGAAGAACAGAGACAAGTAAGCAGACAGCTATATCACAGTGTAACTGGTACTGCGAGAGGGTTAAGCCCTGATTACTGTAGTAACATATGGAAGGCACCTACTGCAGATGGGATGTCAGAGAAACTGAAGTCTAAACCTGTGCCATTCAGAAGACCACTGGCCCAATGGGGTTATTAAAGATGTTAAATGTGACTAGTATGACTGGGGAACCAAATGTTTACTATTAATTAATTTAAATATAAAACTGAAACAGTGTGAAATATTTTTCCCTTAAATTCAACCTTACGATTTTGGTAGGACTACTTCTACTTTTGTCATTGCGTCCCATAAGATTTCATGATTGTTTTGTAGTGCTCATGTACTTTTTACTTTTACTTTTAAAAAATGTTGCTACTACAAAATCTACAATTAAATAAATATGTGGCTCACATCATATTTCTACTGGACAGCACTAACCTAAACTCAAAGTGGAAGAGACAAGCCAGGGATGTAGAAGAAACCTCAAGGCAGAGGGGCTACATGTGCCAATGTCCAGATCACAGAGAGAGCATGGCACCTTCGAGGAGGCACAAATAACTCAGAATGATGAGTCCTGAAGTGTCAGCAAGCAGGTAGGTGGAGATGAGGCAGAAAAAGTAAACAGAAGCTGGGTCTGAAGGTCTCGTGTGTAATTCAAGGGAATTTGAGCTTTATCGTGAGTATAACAGGGAGCTACCGAGGGAAGACACCCGGCCAGCTGGGATTGTTGCAAAGGTCATTCTGGCTATCATGTGGAGCATACAGTGAAGTGGGGCAAGAATGGAAGGAGGAAGACCAGTTAGTGCGGCTTGCAAAAATGAGGCAAGAGTCAAGCGCAGTGACAGTGGAGGAGAAGAGAGAAGTGGGCTAATGTGAGACATTATGAGAGGTCAGGTTGGCTAGACTTGTCATTGGATAGGTATGAAGAATGAGGGTAACAGGATGGCTTAGAGATCAGTCCCTAACACTGTAGGCTCTGAAAAGCAAATGACTACTGCCCTCCAAAGCCGGGTGTCCAAGCAAATGACTGAGCTCCTAAAGGGATACAGGGTGTGAGGGCTGACTTCAGTGGCCATACTTCCCTCCGACCGTAAACAATATGAATCAAGAAACATCTCCTGGAATTCCACCTGGGCATCTTGTTTGTCTTTGATTAGTATAATTTTTGGAAGTCAATGTATTCCATGCTGCCAGGTACACTGCGCCAGCATTTGCATTTCCTTTGATCAGAGGATGGCTAAGTGGCAAGTTGCATTTCCTTTGATCAGAGGATGGCTGGGTTGCTGAGATGAGTGTGGCTCTATTGAATAATAATAATAATAATCTCAGGAAAGGAGAAATATATTTGAGGTGCTTCCCTCTCCTCAAATGGCAAACAGGGAACATATATTCAATAGAGCCACACCCATCTCAGCAACCCAGGGGCATGCCCAGGTTTTGTGAAGCCTAAAATTTATATAGCTGTTGGTTGAGTTTTTTTTTTTTTTTATGGATGGGGGAGGAAGAAGGGTCTCTTCAAGGAAAATAATACCCAATTATGAATTTAAAATCACTAGGTAGGTTCTCATGCAAATGAGGGGCCCTGACCCTTAAGCTTCATTAGCATCATGGTATATGGATAGTTTTAGAAGGTCATTTTTTTTTTAATCCATTAAACATGTATCAGCTGATGGGTTATGGGCACTGAGCAGTACATAGGGATATAAACATGAATGAGAACAGACATAGGCCCTGCCCTCAAGAAATCCACCATTTAGGCCAGGCGCGGTGGCTCAAGCCTGTAATCCCAGCACTTTGGGAGGCCGAGACGGGCGAATCACGAGGTCAGGAGTTCGAGACCATCCTGGCTAACACGGTGAAACCCCATCTCTACTAAAACTACAAAAAATTAGCCGGGCGTGGTGGCGGGCGCCTGTAGTCCCAGCTACTCAGGAGGCTGAGGCAGGAGAATGGCGGGAACCCGGGAGGCGGAGCTTGCAGTGAGCTGAGATCGGGCCACTGCACTCCAGGCCGGGCGACAGAGTGAGACTCCGTCTCAAAAAGAAAAAAAAAGAAATCCACCATTTAAAGTAGGAGATACATAAATAGGTCATTGTAGAACTACATTATGAATGCAGGTATAAGAGCTCTATCCACAGAGTGTAGTGGGTGCAGAGAGGAGGGGCACTCAACTCACCTGAGGTGAAAGGTGCTTGGGTATCTTCCTGAGGGATGTGCCACCAGCGGGATGTGTAAGATATGTGAATTACTTAAACACTATGTAGAAAACAGCTTTTGGATAATATTTTGTGCCCTATGAAGCTGGAAACTTTGTCAGCTAAAAGTAGAAAGGCCTTAAATGGCAAACCCAGTTCTTGCTAAAAGTCTCATCACTGCCAAGATTAACTCTGTACTACTAGCTGGAGATTCTCCCCAGAATAAAATGACAATCCTATTGTGGACTGAATTGTGTCCCTCCAAAATTCATCTATTGAAGCCCTAGCCCCAAATGTAACTGTATTTGGAGATAAGGTCTTTAAGGAGGTAACTGAGGTTAAATGAAGTCATCAAGGTAGGACCCTGAGCTGATAGGATGGGTGTCCTTATAAGAAGAGGAAGAGACACCAGAGACATATATGTGTCTCTCTGTCACTCTTACTCTTTCTCTATCTTCCCCACCACCACCCCCCACCAACACTCTGCAGGGCACAGAGGAAAGGACTTGCCAGAACATACTGAGAAAGTGACTCTCTGTAAGCCAGGAAGAGAGTCCTCACCAGAAACCAAATTTTCTGTCATCTCGATCTTGGAAATCTAGCCTCCAGAACTATGAAAAAATTAATTTCTGTTGTTTAAGCCACCCAGTCTGTGGTACCTTGTTATGGCAGCCTGAGCAGACTAATACAGATCTTTAGACAAATATGGTCCATTTATCCCTATGCCTGGCCCCTGAGCAGAACATCCAGGAACAGTGGGCTATTACTGTGCCTCCTTGTCCACATTTCCAGGGGAAATTCAAGAATGATGTTTAGTGTCCTCTTACCACCTTGGGCTTTATTCCTTCCTTCTCACACCTTAGTACCTCTAGGCCACTCTTAGAGTCATGCCCAAAGGGTCATAGTCACTGTGTTAGTCTGTTCTTGCATTGCTATAAAGGAATACCTGAGGCTGGGTAATTTATAAAGAAAAGAGGCTTAATTGGCTCATGGTTCTGCAGGCTGTACAGGAAGTTGACTCTGGCATCTACTCAGCTTCTAGTGAGGCCTCAGGGAGCTTTCGTTCATGGTGCAAGGCAAAGCAGGAGCAGTCACATGGCCAGTGAGGAATCCCAAGTGGTGGGGAGGAGGACAGGCTCTTTTAAACACCCAGATCTCAAGTGAACTAACTGAGCAAGAATTCACTCATCACCAAGGGGATGGTGCTAAACCATTCATGAGGGATCCACCCCCATGACTCAATCACTTCCCACCAGGCCCCACCTCCAACACTGGGATTCACATTTTTCAACATGAGATTTGGAGGAAATGAACATCCAAACCATATCAGTCACAGCTAGCTAATGATTCTTTGTTCATTCATCAGGGAGGTAGCCTAATAATGCTGAAAGAGTTCTGGTAATACATTTGACCCCTAAACAACACAGGTTCAAACTTTACAGGTCCACTCACATATGGATTTTTTAAATAAAAGTTACACTGAGTATGCCTGCCTCTCCTGCCTCCCTTCCACTTCCTCCATCTCTTCCGCTCCTGCCACTCCTGAGACAGTAAGACCAACCTCTCCTCTTCCACCTTCTTCTCCTCAGCCTACTTAACATGAAGATGATGAGGATAAAGATCTTTGTGATGATTCACTTCCACTTAATTAATAGTAAATATAATTTCTCTTCCTTATGATTTTTAATAACTTTTCTCTAGCTTACTGTATTATAAAAATACGATATATAATACATATAATATACAAAATTTTATTCTGCATATTATCGACTATTTATGTTGACTGTGTTATCAGTAAGGCTTCTTAACTGTAGGCTGTGAGTAGTTAAGTTTTGGGAAAGTCAAAAGTTACACTAGAGGCCAGGCATGGTGGCTCACGCCTGTAATCCCAGCACTTTGGGAGGCCAAGGTGGGCGGATCATGAGGTCAAGAGTTTGAGACCAGCCTGAGCAACATAGTGAAACCCTGTCTCTACTAAAAATACGAAAATTAACCAGGAATGGTGGCACACACCTGTAGTCCCAGCTACTCAGGAGGCTGAGGCAGGGGAATTTTGAGCCCAGGAGGTGGAGGTTGCAGTGAGCCGAGATCACACCATTGCACTCCAGAGTGAGACTCCATCTCCAAAAAAAAAAAAGTTACACTTGGATTTCCGACTGTGCCAGGGGTCAGCACCTCTAACCTAACTCCTTCATTATTCAGGGGTCAACTGTACTTGGAAATAGCCCAGCTCAGCTGCTGTACTGGGTGCAAGGTCCCAGGCAAGTCAAGTTCTGTCTCTGTACTGGAAAATTAAGGAATGAGCTAGATTATTCCTAGGCTGTCTTCTACCTGAATGAGTCTAGGGTTTTAAACTATTATCTTTCTGGGGTTCACTTTTAAGAACCTCCAAAGACTTCATGAATGTCTCCAAGGCCCACATCAAGGAATCATTATCTAAGATGGGGAGGTACCTTTGGTCAGGAGGTCTTCCCAGAAGTCTTCAAATCGTGTTTGGTGTACAGGTAGCTGCACTATCTGCTCAGAAGCATTAGAATCTCCCACTTTTTAGCACTTTGGGATTCACAAAATGTTTGGGGTCTCAAAGGTCTCAGTGGAAGGTTCTGATTAACAAGAAATATTACAAAGTCTTTTCCCATTGAAAAGAGGAGTCTCTGTAGTATTCCTTCCATGTGGACAGGGAAAAACTAAAAGCAAAGTGTAAAATGTCAGGGAGGAAACCGCTTGAGTGCTATGTCCTGACTGTGTAGAGAGGGGAACCTTCTTAATGTCCCAGGGGACAGACAAAGTTGTACCAACCTAACTTGCATTTTAGCATGGGATCTCAAATGCCCTGTGAGCAAATAGCCAGCATCCTGCTCTCACGGCCATGCCAGTGTCGTGATTGGTGAGTGTGGCAGATCCTCCTGGAAACAGGCTTCAAAACCAAGGCTCAGAGGCCACGGAAGAGGCAAGGAGCCATTTCACAGTCCTATTGTCTGTGTGCCTGAGAATCACAGAGTGAAAATACGCTAAAGTTGAAAGGAACTTCAAGGTCAAACCAAGGTTGAAGGTTGGACACCTATCAAAATGGCTTTGAATTATACATTTTTTCATGTGCATTTGAACCTGCAGCTGATTGTAACCTCTGTAAGTAACCATCTATTATTTTTGTGTCTCCTCCTTTGTACTTAGTATGTTCATTGTATTTTCTGATGCCAAATGTGGGGGAGCAGGCAGTGGGGAGATTCCACACTGATTCTTCAATTCTCCAACACCAACTTGGTGTCCGTCTTAGTCCATTTTGTGCTGCTATAAAAGAATACCTGAGACTGAGTAATTTATAAAGAGGTTTATTTAGCTCGTGGTTCTGCACGCTAAGAATTCAAGGATGTGGTCCTGGCTTCTGGTGAGGGTTTTTGTGCTGTGTCATAACATGACAGAGAAGGTCAAAGGTGAAGCAAATGTGTATGAAGAGAGAAAAGCCTGAGGGGCATCTGGCTTTAAAACAAATCACTCCCACAGGAACTAACCCAGTCTGGCCAGAGCAAGAAGTCACTCACTACCACAAGAGCAGCACTAAGTCATTCATGAGGGAGCCACCCCCATGACTCAAACAACTCCCACCAAGCCCCACTTCCCAATTCAGCCACATGGGGACCAAATTTCACCATGAGTTTTGGTGAAGACAAACAAACCACAGCAATGTCCAACAATCCAATTCAATTCTGACACTAACTACTGGAGCCAGAACAGATCCCACAGGGTAAGGGCTCAGTCTCACAAGACTACCCCCACTTCAGGTGCCCAGGCTACCTGCACTTCTGCCTGACTACAAATTCAAGGGTTGCCATGACTCCCCCTCAGGTTTAATTGGCTAGAATGACTCACAGAATTCAGGGAAGCACATTTACTGGCTTATTTTAAAAGATACAACTTAGGAATAGCCAAATGGAAGAGATGTCTGGGGCACAGTATGGGGCAGGGCACGCAGAGTTTCCACGTTCTGTCCAGGTGCACCCTGTCCCAGCCCATCCCTGTGTTCACCAACCCAGAAGCTTCTTGGGTCCCATTGTTCAAGACTTTTTATAATCAGTTTCAAGAGCCCTGCTTCCCACCCTTTCTGGAGTTCAGGGGATGAGACTGAAAGTTCAGTCTTTCTGGTGACCAGCCTCCATCCTGGACATACCTAGGCACTCCAACATGAGTCATCTCATTAGCATAAATCCAGATGTGGTTAAAAGGGTTCCTTATGAATGACAAATGCACTCCTGTCAGTCGGGAAGTTCCAAGGGTTTTAGGAACTTCTTGACTTGAACAAGAGACTAAAACCAAATATATTTTTTATTGTACCACAATTGCACACAGGTTCTTAATTAAACACGTATCAGTTAATTCACTGACTAGCTTGGAACACAAGAAGCATGATGAGGGACTAAAAATGACTAAGAAATTCCTTATCTCTGAAATCAGAAAGATTATGGGAAACCCTTTATTTTGGGACAGGTCATTCTGCTAGAAGAACATATAGCCCCAACTCCATACATAACCTTGAATTTGGTGAGAGGATAGATTAAATGGCATACATTTTTGGCTATTTTTGTAATTTAAAAAGGCTAAATTTCTTATTTGGGAGTTTTCCCAGATTTAGTTAATTATGAGGCTCTCTAATTACTCCTTATTCTCTGACCCTCTTTATTGAATCCTTGTGAGCTAACAGAATGACAGAAAGCAGGGGTTGCAGCACAGTGCCCTTGGCACCTCTGCAGCTGAGAAACCTGCTATTTCCATATGCACAAGCTTGCCAGAGCTGCCTCTGAGCAAGTTGCAAAGAGACAACTGGCAGCAGAAAGATGCACCAGCACCAGGGAGGTATCAGAGCAGGTCAGCCAGGATATGCCATGGCAATCAATTATGTAGTAGGATTTGGCTGCCTTTCAGAAGCTCCTTTCACCACATTCCAAAGGTTCTTGCATTAAAAAGCATGCAGCGCTCTGTTCTCCTCAAGATGGCAAACTCAGAGAGGATTGCCTGGGCCACCCCACAGCTTCCTGCCATTAGAGTTTCTTACATGTTGTGAATTGAAGCTGAGATTAAAGAAAGATGCTTGGAGATTTGCAACACAGGAATCCTCAGCCTAAAATACCTCAAGAAATCATCTTGTTCATTTACAGTGTTCATGCCTACATTGAGAATGGACAATGCTTGAGATGTTCCATTTATCCCCTGATTCACTTCCCATCTTTGAAGGCAGTAGACTGGACTAGATTATTTCTCCTTCAGCAGTAGAGACAGGCCTGGGTGAAGCTGGAGTTTCACCACCCCATCAATCTTCTCTGATTCTGAAGTTAGACCTATTTATGTGATGCTTGATCTTTCCTCATCCTCTATGTTTTCAAGGCCCAGACTGGGAAACAGGAGGGTGACCAACTGTCATGGTTTTCTCAGGACTATAGAGGTTACTGGGAAACAGAACTTTCTCTTTTTTCAACTTTTATTTTAGGTTCGGGGTACATGTGCAGGTCTGCTATATAGGTAAACTCGTGTCACAGAGGTTTGCTGTACAAATTATTTTATCACCCTGGTACTAAGCTTAGTACCCAACAATTATTTTTTTCTGCTCCTCTCCCTCCTCCCACCCTCCACTCTTAGGGAGGACCCAGTGTCTATTTGTGTCCATGTGTTCTCATCATTTAGTTCCCACTTATAAGAAAAAATGTGCAGCATTTGGTTTTCTGTTCTTGTGTTAGTTTGCTAAGGATAATGGCCTCCAGCTCCATCCATGTTCCTGCAAAGGACATGATCTCATTCTTTTTTATGGCTGCATAGTATTCCATGGTGAATATGTACCACATTTTCTTTATCCAGTCTATCACTGATGGGCATTTAGTTGATTCCATGTGTTTGCTATTGTGAATAGTACTCCAATGAATGTATGTATGCATGTGTTCTTATGGTGGAACAATTCATATTCCTTTGGGTATATACTGAGTAATGGGACAAATGGTAGTTCTGTTTTTAGCTCTTTGAGGAACTGCCACACTGCTTTCCACAATGGTTAAACTAATTTGCACTCCCACCAACAGTGTGTAAGGATTTCCTTTTCTGTGTAACCTCACCAGCATCTGTTATTTTTGACTTTTTTTTTTTTTTTGGCCTCCTGGGTTGAAGCAATTCTCCTGCCTCAGCCTCCAGAGTAGCTGGGACTACAGGCATGAGCCACAATGCCCGGCTAACTTTTGTATTTTTAGTAGAGACAGAGTTTCACCATGTTAGCCAGGCTGGTCTCGAACTCCTGACCTCAGGCAATCTGCCCACCTTGGCCTCCCAAAATGCTGGGATTACAGGCATGAGCCACTGCACCCAGCCTTGACTTTTTAGTAATAACCACTCTGACTGGTGTGAAATGGTATCTCATGTGGTTTTGATTTGCATTTCTCTAATGATCAGTGATACTAAACTTTTTTTCATATGCTTGTTGGCCACATGTATGTCTTTTTTTGAAAAGTGTCTTTTCATGTCCTTTGCCCTTTTTTTTTTTTTTGGATACGGAGTCTCGCTCTGTTGCCCAGGCTGGAGTGCAGTGGCGCGATCTCGGCTCACTGCAAGCTCCGCCTCCCGGGTTTACGCCATTCTCCTGCCTCAGCCTCCGGAGTAGCTGGGACTACAGGCGCCCGCCATCTCGCCTGGCTAGGTTTTTGTATTTTTTAGTAGAGACGGGGTTTCACCGTGTAGACCAGGATGGTCTCGATCTCCTGACCTCGTGATCCACCTGTCTCGGCCTCCCAAAGTGCTGGGATTACAGGCTTGAGCCACCACGCCCGGCTGCCCATTTTTTAATGGGGTTGTTTTTTTCTTGTAAATTTGTTTAAGTCCCTTATAGATGCTGGAAATTAGACCTTTGCCAGATGCATAGATTGCAAATATTTTCTCCCATTCTATACTTTGTCTGTTTACTCTGTTGATAGTATCTTTTGATGTGCAGAAGCTCTTTAGTTTAATAAAACACCATTTGTCAATTTATGCTTTTGTTGCAATTGCTTTCAGCATCTTTGTCATGAAATATGTGACTGTTCCTATGTCCAAAATGGTATTGCCTAGGTTGTCTTCCAGGGTTTTTATAGTTTTGAGTTTTACATTTAAGTCTTTAATCTATCTTCAGTTGATTTTTGTATATAGTGTAAAGAAGGGGTCCAGTTTCAATCTTCTGCATATGGCTAGCCAGTTCTCCTAGCACCATGAATTGAATAAAGAGTCCTTTCCTCATTGCTTGTTTTTGTCAGCTTTGTCAAAGATCAGATGGCTGTAGGTGTGCAGCCTTTTTTCTGGGTTCTCTATCCTGTTCCATTGGTGTATGTGTCTGTTTTTGTACCAGTGCTGTGCTGTTTTGGTTACTCTAGCCCTGCAGTATAGCTTGAAGTTGGGAAGCATGATTTCTCCAGCTTTGTCCTTTTTGCTTAGGATTGCCTTGGATATTCAGGCTCTGTTTTAGTTCTACATGAATTTTAAAATAGTTTTCTCTAGTTCTGTGAAGAATGTCATTGGTAGTTTGATACAAAGAGCATTGAATCTGTAAATTGCTTTGAGCAGTATGGCCATTTTAATGATATTGATTCTTCTGATCCATGAACATGGAATGTTTTTCCATTTGTTTGTGTTATCTCTGATTTCTTTGAGCAGTGTTTTGTAATTCTCACTATAGAGATCTTTCACTTCTCCTGAGACACAGAAATTTCATGCTAAAACTAGTAAAGTCCCAGACAAACTAAGATGAGTCAGTAACTGTAGGAAATAGTTGGAACTGACCTGAAACAAGTATAGTCCCAGACAAGTTTTTGGGAAGCCAAATTCAGAGCCTGGTTTTGTTTGGAAGGTAGTGGCTCTACTATACCATTCTTTTGAACTTGGCAAGAAATAATTATGTGATCTGTGGCTGCACAAAAAAATGAATCGCTATAGCAGTAGATAGTGTAAGCATATAGACTCCAAAATAAAAATCCACAAAAATATATGTTTTATGAGAGAAGGAATAATTATTTCTATATTTCTATCACTTACTACAATGCAAGCCACATGGTAAATATTCTAATAAATATTTGTGAAGTAAATGAATATATGAATTCCAGCTCTGTCTGGCTCTATCATTACTACATGTATGACATTACCTAAGTTACCGAATGTCTTTTTTTTTTTTTGAGATAGAGTCTCAGTCTGTTGCCCAGGCTGGAGTGCAGTGGCATTATCACAGCTCACTGCAACTTCTGCCTCCAGAGTGCAAGGGTTCAAGTGATTCTTGTGTCTAAAACCGAGTAGCTGGGATTACAGGCGTGCATCACCACACTCAGCTAATTTTTGTATGTTTAGTAGAGATGGGTTTCACCATGTTGGCCAGGCTGGTCTCAAACTCCTGGCCTCAAGTGATATGCCCACCTCAGCCTCCCAAATTGCCAAGATTACAGGCGTGAGCCACCACACCCAGCCTGAAGGTACTAAACATCTTTAAGCTTCTGTTTCTTCATCTGTAAAGTGGGGATGATAATAATTAGCCACATCATAGTCATTTTGGGCTAAATGAATTGTGTCCCCCTGCTCAAGTTTATATGTTGAAGTCAACCCCCAATACCTCCAAGTGTCCTTATAGGAATTGGAAATATTGACACAGAGACACCAGGCACAAGTGCACATAGAGAAAAGACCATGTGAGGACACAGTGAGAAAGTGGCCACCTGCAAGCCGCAGAGAGAGGCCTTAGGAGACACCAAACCTGCTGACACCTTCATCTTGGACTTCTAGCCTCCAGAACTGCGGGAAAATAAATTGCTGTTGTTTAAGCCACTCAGCCTAGGGTATTTTGTTATGGCAGCCTTATCGAACTCATACAATAGAAGAAATAATGCCCGTAAATCACCTAGCACATGAATGCTCAGTAAATGTTTCTAATAATAAAAATATCTGAGCAGGGCACTGAAAACATGTAATATACACAAAAACATACAAAAGGGAATCAGTAGAATTATTTGTCTACACCTGAGGACCTTGGGGGACAGAGAAAACTGAACCTGCCCTGCATACTATTCTCTGCACTGGGATCATGAAAGAGTATATCCACTCTGGAAATACTCTTCTCATGAAAGAGATATCCAGGACATCTCAAACCTTAAAGTGCATATGGATCACCTGGGGAACTTGTTAAAATGCAAATTCTGATTCAGTGGTCTAGGGTCTGCAGTTCAAACAAGCTCCCAGGTGATTCTGATGCTGCTGGTTACAGGACCACACCAGGCAACACTGAAGAAATAGGTTTCTGAGTCCTAAAGAGAGTTATAAACCACTGGATACATAAGACACAAAACCAAATGCATCAAGGGGCTAGAAAATACTCAGTAAATTGAATACTATATTTGCATATATCATGACTAGAGATGGCAGTGCCACTTAAGTATATATATAATTCAGAACCATGGAGTTAAAGTCATCTGGAGAATTCCTGAAGGAAGAAAGGAAGACACTTCATTCAGCAGGGGAAAATAAAGAAAACATTCTCTGCTGGAGAACCCCTGTGGGTTAAAGTGACCTTAAATAGTTCAAGTTGAGTAGTATTTAGTTCCTTACTTCCCTACCTTAATAAGTACAGGGGCGGCATTTTGCTGCTCCTCTGGAAGGGTGAGGGGAGGGAGGAACGTGTGGGTGTGCTTATGGCACTGTTTGCTCCAGCTAGCTAATGTTTGGTTTCCTTATCTTTGGAGAGTGTAATGGGTGTTGGTGCCAGCTTGGAGGCCACCTGATCTCAGTCAGACTCTGAAGTCATTAACGAAACTACTAGGAGGTAGGCCTCCATGTGGCCTGCAGCCAGAGCTTTAGGAAGAGGGAACATGGAGAGGGAAAACAAACTCAACCTTGGGTTACCTAAGATGAACATCTTTACTAGAGCTCCAGAGTCTGCATCACCAAGGCTCTTACTATGCTCCAAGATGTGGTCCCTTCCAGGTACCTGACCACACACAGATCAGACTTTCCTTGTCCCCTGAGACCCAGGAAGTTCCATGGGGCCATTAGATGTGGATCCAAACACTTGGAGATGTTTACGTTGTTAGTGGTTTTTCTAGAGTTGGAGGCTGAATCATGAAAGAATAGCAGAAATTCGGCGGGGTGCAGTGGCTCACACCTGTAATCCCAAGACTTTGGGAAGTTGAAGCAGGCAGATCACCAGAGGTTAGGAGTTTGAGACCAGCCTGGTCAACATGGCAAAACCCTGTCTCTACTAAAAATACAAAATTAGCTGGGTGTGGTGGCATGTGCCTGTAATCCCAGCTACTCGGGAGGCTGAGGCAGGAGAATCCCTTGAACCCAGGAAGCAGAGTTTGCAGTGAGCTGAGAGCGCGCCACTGCACTCCAGCCTGGGCAACAGAGCAAGACTCCGTCTCAAAAAAAAGAAAGAAAGAAAGAAAAAAAGTAGCAGAAACTCCAGACCCTGAAAACTCGGATTAATCAGCTGACATATGGGTATTCTTTTGTAGAAAAGTGAGTTTCTTCTGTGTTAAGTGGTCAAGATGATCCCTGATGGTAATTTCTCCATAAACAGATTTTTTTTAGGGCTTCATTCAAACTATAGGATCATATATTATTGGGTTTAGATTAGGAGCTTGGATTTTGGAGGTTTGCTAGCTGTTTCATCTGGGCAAGATCCTTAACCTCTCTGAAGTCTCAATTTCCCAAATTTAAAAAATAATATTTATATCATGGATTAAATGACACATAAAGCATACAAAGCGATTGGCTTTTATTATAATTTTTTCTCTTCTTATCCCACTTAATTATGTTCTTCCCATGAAGTAATGTCAGGCTCTATGAAGGCAGTTGGGGCTGTGGGCCTATTTCCCTCTTCTCCACTCATCCTGAAGTCTACTACACTGCTTCTCCATTAGAGAATATTTAATTGAGCATCTCCTGTATGCCAACTAAAAGACAGTCTTTGCACTTAAAGGAGTCCACAGTCGCTTAGAAGGAGACAAGATGAGTCAGCAAATGAATAGAATCAAGTATCTTAGGGGCTCTGGCAAATGTCTAAATGGACAAGGAGTGATGAAGCAGAGCATGTTTACTTCTAGTTTGGAGACTTAAATAAGAAAAGGATTAAAAGTGAATGTGTTTGAGCTGAATTTTGAGAAATGAGAATTGGCCAGATATTCCAGAGTGTGTGTTTTGTGTGTGGGCACTCCGTGGAAGGGGAGGATTGGTGGGCATGGGTCACCAAGAAACAAGCAACAGCATGACTTGTCAGGGACCTGGAAGACGTTTGAAGTTGCCAGAGTGTGGGATATGTGGGGGAGGTGGTAGAGCAAGAGATAAGGTTACACAGCTAGATCAAGGTCAACTCACAGAGGATCTCGGAAGCCATACTTAGGAGTTTGTGCTTGACCATGAGGGTAATGAAAAGCCAATAAGAGAGGAGTGGTTTGGTCAGACATAGGGTAAGTGTTACGAGGAAAAATTTTTCTCTAGTTGCAAAAATAGTTTATTTTCAATGGGGGGAAGAAAACCACAAGAAAAAAACTACATACGAACTCACTACCAATACCCAACTCATAATGTACTGGAGTGAGTTTTCCAGAGTGTAAAAGGAAAAAACCTTTTTTTCCTACTCTCCCTGCTCCCTATTTACTCAATACAGAACACTTCTTAGACCAGATGTGTGTTTTTCCCCACACACCAAGCAATTCTCCAGCAGACCCTCACTGGGTATCCTAAAATCCAATTCTGATTCTATCTACCTGGATATAGCATCAGATCCCAGTGGTTGTGGGCTCAGTCCCACAAAACTGCTCTCACTTCAGAGGCCAATTGCAAGTCTGGGCCACCTTTATTTTTCACCAACTGGCTATAAACTGGGATTCCCTCAACTTTCTGCTTGGGTTTGATTAATTTGCTGGGATGGCTCACGGAATTCAGGGAAACATTAACCAGCTTATTAACTGTTTTACCAGTTTATTACAAACAATATTACAAAGGATACAGATAAACCGCCAGATGAAGAGATGCACGGGCAAGGTATGGCAGAGCGGTTGCAGAGCTTCCATGCCATGTCTAGGTGAGCCACCCTCCTGGCGTCTCCTAGTGTTTAGCAGTCCCGAAGCTCATCAACTCTTGTTTGAGTGTTTATAGAGCTTGATGTTCAGCAACATCCTCCCTCCCCTTCTTGGAGGTTGGAGGGTAGGGTTGAAAGTTCCAATTCTCTAATCACTTGGTCTTTCTGGTGACTGGTCCTATCCTGAGACTAATGCCCCCACACTAAGTCACCTTATTGGCATAAATGCTGGAGTTATTAAAGGAGCTCATTATGAATAACAAAGATGTTCCCATCACCAAGGAAATTCTAGGGATTTTAGAAGTTATGACAGGAACCAGGAAAAAAAAAAAAAAAAACAAAACCAAAGATATTTTACATTATATCACAAGGGGAAGGGGAGCCAACATGTACTGAGCACCTATTATGTGGCAGGTATTTTATGAAGTTTATCTCATTTAATGTAACACTAAGGTTTGCTGCTCCATGTGCGTCCACAGCCAGAGGGTTTTGAAGAGGCTCTACAGAAGGGGAAGAATACACTCAGTCTTGCATTACAGAGGCTCCTCAACTTATGATGGGGTCACATTGTTGTAAGATGAAAATATCATCAAAGTCAAAAATGTATTTAATACACCTAACCTACCGAACATCATAGCTTAGCCTAGCCTACCTTAGACATACTCATAACACGTATGTTAGTTTACCATTGAGTAAAATCATCTAACACAAAGCCTATTTTATAATAAAGTGTTGAATATCTCCATTTATTTATTTATTTATTTAGACAGAGTCCTGCTCTGTCGCCCAGGCTGGAGTGCAATGGTGTGATCTCGGCTCACTGCAAGAGGTTCTCTTGCCTCAGCCTCCCGAGTTACTGGGATTACAGGTGCACACCACCATGCCCAGCTAATATTTTTGTATTTTCACTAGAGTCGGGGTTTTGCCATGTTGACCAGGCTGGTCTCGAACTCCTGACCTCAGGTGATCCATCCGCCTCGGCCTCCCAAATTGCTGGGATTGCAGGTGTGAGGCACTGCACCCGGCTGCCTGTAATTTATTGAATACTGAACTAAAGGTGAAAAACAGAATAGTTGTATGGGTACTCAAAGTATGGTTTGTACTGAATGTGTATTGCTTTTACACCATTCACAAAGTCGAAAAATGGTAAGTTAGGGACTGTTTGTATTAGCTAAACTAAGGAGAACATCATTACAAAAGTGCCAAATATTTGTATCGCCAGGGCCTAATGCTCTCACTGTGCTCCACGGGTAGACAAGAGGAGGAAGGGAAGGTGGGAGGAGAAGCAACTTTGGGAAGACGAGATGAGGATAATAAGTTCTCTTTGAGATGGTTGTAAGGCACACACGTGGATGTATAGGTTTAGTACTTAAAAGAGAAATCGGGGCTGGAAGTAAAACCTTTGGAATTGGCATTTACATTAGATTTAAAGCCATGAGAATAAGTGAATGTGCCCCCAGAAAGACAGAAGAGAGAAGATCAAGACTACAGCCCTAGTTGCCGGGCGCAGTGGCTCACGCCTGTAATCCCAGCACTTTGGGAGGCCAAGGCGGGTAGATCACGAGGTCAGGAGTTCAAGACCAGCCTGGCCAAGAAGGTGAAACCCCGTCTCTACCAAAAATACAAAAATTAGCCAGGTGCAGTGGCAGGTGCCTGTAATCTCAGCTACTCGGGAGGCTGAGGCAGGAGAAACACTTGAACCCGGGAGGCAGAGGTTGCAGTGAGCCGAGATCACGCCATTGCACTCTAACCTGGGCGACAGAGCAAGACTCTGTCTAAAAAAAAAACAACAAAAAAACAAAAACAAACAAACAAACAAAAAAAAACAACAGAATAGACCCCTAGGGAATGCCAGAATTTAAGAGGCAGAGCAAAGGAGATACCACTAGGGCCTGTGAAGGAGGGTCAAAGAAGAACCATGAAAAAAAGATCCTGGAATTCACCAACTTTCAAATGTCACACAGGCCAATCGAAGTGAACAGTACAAAGAGGACACAGGCTTTTGCCATTTCTCAGTAGGAGCTTTGCCAGGCCCTTTATGAAGTGGGATGCAGGGAGCCTCACTGCAGCAGGTGGAAGAATGGATGGAAAGTGACAGTAAATGCAGTCTGTACTTTTAGAGAGATTGACTATGATGGGAGAAGGTTTTGTGGTTGATTGATTTGTTTTGCTTCTAAAGACTGGAGAAAACAGCATATTTTTACGATGGAAAGGAGCCAATAGTGGCTGAACATGAAGACTAGAGAGAGGGAATAACCAAGAGTGCAAAATTCTACATCAGTTTTTCTCAACCAGGGACATTCAATATTTGGAAACATTTTTGGTTGTCACAACTGAGGTAGAGGAACTGTTACCAGCATCTACTAGACAGAGTCCAGGGATGCTGCTAAATATCCTTTAATGTACGGCACAGCTCCTCATGACAAAGAATTATCTGGCCAATGCCAACAAGGTGGAGGTCAAGAAACCCTAATCTAAAGGAAGAAAAAACAGACCAAGAATGCAAGTGATACGATTAGCTTCCACTCGATGTAACTCAATACATATTTGTTAAATAAATTAATGAATTTAAAATTCCATAAATAAATTCCATCCTGTTTCCTTTCATCTTTGGAAGCCCTACAACTTAAGCATGGCATGAAAAATTTGAATACTATGGTACTACAGACTCAAAGATAAGACACAAGCTCATACTCTAAGTTTTGAATAAAATGCTGCTGCCTAGAGAATTCAGGGAAGCCTTGCAAGATGGGAGTAGGGAAATAAAACTGACTTTTACTGAGTGTCTACTTTATATAAGCACTTTAAATACGCTTTTATACAAGCACTTTATTTAGTTGTGTGACCTAATATACACCACGCTCCGGTGAGTGAGATATTAGCTCCATTAACTAGGGAGGAAACAGAGTCACGGAGGTCAAGTTAACTTCTCCAAGATCACTCATCTAGTGAGAAATGAAACCAAGATTTGAACCCAGTTAAATCTCACCCTAAAGTCTAAGTTGTTTCCACTGTACTATGCTGTCTTCATGCAATAACTAAGTCAAGTGACATCTCAGCCTTGAACGATGAGCAGGAATTTGTAAAACAAAGAGAGGCAAAGAGAGGACTGGGCATTCCAGATATTATGGAGCACATGCAAAGGCCCTGAGGTATGAAACAGCCATTTGGTGAGGCTGTGTGACTGAAATAAATGGCACAGGGCAGGGCAGGGGCAGAGATGGACCACAAGGGGTGGAGAAGTACCATGGTAGCCATGCAGTTAAGTCTTTTCTAGAAGTCAGCAGCTCTTAATTTTAGCCTTTCCTGATGCTATTCAAATAACTGAGCCTCCCTATCCTCTGTTTTACATGGCTTTTATTTTGCCCAGTACTAAATGTTTCATATTCCAAGTACAGAGGTGTCTAAATATTGGTTTAGGGTTTAGTAAATCTTTTTCTTTCCTATGACAGCAAAAACGAGCTATGTAACTTACAACTCCCTTGACTGAGACATTCATTTTACAAGCAAAATGAGTTATGGATTAATTTGGGAATATTTAAGCTCCGGTTAAGCAGCAGTGGGCACACAATTGCCTATAACATAAAACCAGGACAGTCAGGGAGCATCTCTAGCTTGTTAACTGTAATGCCAGATAAATGTCACCCTCTGCTCAGGCTTTTTAATCATTTCTTAAAAAAATAAAAAGTACTCAGTTGTACTTCCTAAGGCATTTCCTGTTTAGAGGGTGTGTATTCTAACAGCTGTGTTAGAAAGTGTGACCTAAGAGCTTTCAGACTGCTTGTCCTTTGAAGCTCCTGAGTGCCAAGCTAGGGGATTACTCCCACCTAGGCCAGAGCCTGGCCTCCTGGCCTGAAACTGGCTATCCTGGGTTCCCAGCTCCTACAACCATACAGTCCTGTGATAACTGCAGAGGATGTAGGGTGCATGGAGGTCTAGAAGCCAATCCACCTTCATGGAAATTATCATTTATTTGGAAAGTGGGAAAAATACTGTTTACAAAGTATCTTGCAGAGATTTCTATATTTCCGGGTCACAGAGCAGAGGCTGACAGGGACAGATCGCCACTGAACCTCTAAACATTCCTGTTCTCCTCCATCCCCAATGTCTTTCCCCGTCCTGGAAAAGTGCAAAAAAGCGGTATACATCCTAGGCTGCTGGACATATGCCCAATTATTCTCTGGGGCAAGAAGTCTACCTCTGATAGTGATATATATAAATGCTCATGCTTAAAAAAAAAAATACAGTCAGTTTAACCAGGCGCAATAGGTCACACCTGTAATCCCAATGGCTGGGAAAGCTGAGGTAGGAGTATCACTTTTAGCCCAGGAGTTCAAAGCTGCAGTGAGCTATGATTGTGCCACTCCACTCCAGCCTAGGCAACCAAGCAAGACTCCATTCAAAAAAAAAAAATACAGTCAGTTTAGTCAGTTTGAGCAGGTTATATCACTTTCAGGTCACGAGTTCACTAATTTCTACTCCAGTATATTTTTAAAATACCCAGTCATAGTTTCACAATTTCTATGTGAGTCTCATTTCACACAAAAGGTTAAAGCATAAAATTGTTTAAAATAGCATTGCTTACAGTGAAAACCTGAATTGCAGAAAAAAAAAAATGAACTAAAAAGTAGCCAAAAAATTAAATGCAATTTACAATCACAAGAGAATGGGTAAAGAAAGTTATGGTACATTAACAGTAGATATTTTGCAGCTATTAATAGTTATACTTAACAAGAGTAATAGCAACACAAAGAACAATTATATAATAACGTTGAATAAGCAAAACAAGATACACAACTGTCTGTACAATTGTTATTTCTTTCTTTCTTTCTTTCTTTTCCTTCTTTCTTTCGTTCTTTCTTTCGTTCTCTTTCTTCTTCTTCTTTTCTTTCTTCCTCCTCCTCCCTCGTCCCTCCTCCCTCCTCCCTTCCTTCCTTCCTTCCTCTCCTTCCTTCCTTCCTTTCTCTCTCTCTCTCTCTCTCTCTCTCTCTTTCTTTCTTAGACAGAGTCTCGCTCTGTTGCCCAGGCTGGAGTGCAGTGGCACAATCTCAGCTCACTGCAACCTTCACCTCCTGGGTTCAAGTGATTCTCCTACCTCAGTCTCCCTAGCAAGCTAGGATTACAGGTACCCACCACCATGCCCAGCTAGTTTTTGTATTTTTAGTAGAGATGGAGTTTCACCATGTTGGCCAGGCTAGTCTCGAACTCCTGACCTCAGGTGATCCACCCGCCTCGGCCTCTCAAAGTGCTGGGATTACAGGTGTGACCCACTGCACCTGGACACAATTGATATTTCAACTGTGAATATCATGCATAGAGAAATGATTGGAGATGTACAACAAGATGTACCACAGATTAATTTTACCACCAGAAAAGGCAAAATCTCCCTGTCTGTTTGCTTGGGCTGCTATGACAAAATACCTTACACTGGGTAATTTATAAACAACAGAAACTTACTGCTAATAGTTCTGGAGACTGGGTAGTCCAAGATCAAGGTGCCAGCAGACTCAGCATCTAGTGAGAGCCGGTTCTTCATAGATGGTGGCTTCTGTGTGTCCTTACAAGACAGAAGGAGCAAGAAAGCACCCTCAAGCCTCTTGTATAAGGGCACTAATCCCATTCATTCAGGTGGAGCCCTCATGACTTAATCACTTCCCAAAGGTACCGCCTCTTAATACTATTACCCTGAGTATTAGGCTCTAACATATGCATGTGGGGGGACACTGCATTCATACTGTAGATAGAAGGAGCTGAAGAAACAGACTCTCACATAGTGCTGTTTACATCCTTCTAATGTCTCTAGAGCAATTCATACATAAATAGGGCATACTTTATATGCCTGATGTGGCTGGTGACCACAATGCCGTTATTTAGGAAGAGTAGAAAAAGTAACAGCTCTGATAACTAAGGAAAACAATAAACCCACAAATATGAGGCTTATTCAGTTAAAATACCAAACCTAGGAGGATGAGCTTCAACTGCTGGCCATATAAATCTCACTACAAGAGTCTACAACTTTCCACTGCAAAACTAGAAAATTAAGTATCTTTCATCTTTATTTTCACACCCTTTACTGTATATTCTTATAATATCAGGAGCCGTGGATGGCAAACCTGTAGATTGTTTCTATGATAGCATGGACCAAACAGAATGGGGTAGAAAGAGATAAGTCTGTCTCTAACTATTCCATTGTGGCTTTATCAATTGGACAGGATGAATGTCACCTGTTCCCAATTTAATCCTCCTCTTTCAAGTCTGAACACCTGCATTCCTCAACGATCTCAGCTCCAGGGGAGGACTAACAGGGAGGGAATTTGTTTTTTTTTTTCTAGATACTGAAAGAAAATCACATCAAATAATAAATTATTCTCTATATCTATTTTAAAACTGTCTCATGTGTCTTTAAAATGTCATGGGAAAAATAAAAAGGTACACTGAGTGTGCTCAATGACATATTTAAACCATAAAGCCAGCAAGGCCAGTGATTAAGGAGATTAAGTATATCTGGATGATGGATATAAATCAGAAGCATGTTGTCAAAGATTAGTAGTTACTAAAGCTGTTTATTGTCCTTCCAATAGAAAAAAAAAAAAAAAGCAATCATATGGTTTTTAGTGTCAGTCTGAGCCATCAAGTCATTATGTAATTTTTATCTTTTCTTACTCCTTTCGCCATGAGGCAAGACAATTTATTTCCCCTGTAGTAAATAAATTTCCTCTGCCTCAAATATGCTCTGAGTGTAATCCTGGGCTAGCCACCCACCTCTTAGGATTCACTTTCCTCATTTGCTAAAGGAGGGAATTGGTTCTCATAGTTCTGACATTCTGTGTTTCTCCAAAAGATGTTTAGAGAGTTCTAGGACGTGAGTTATCATATATTATCTACTCTAAGACACATTTAATTATAAGATATGCCATTATTTTATGTACTACTAACAAAAAAAAAGATCCTGCCAACTAAACTGTGACACAATACCCTAACTATAGCCCTGTAACCCCGGGATTAATCACACCAGCCTCTCATGGTTTGAAATAAAGGACAATTCCTACCACCCTCCATTGCATTGCTTGGTTGATTTTAGACAGTTCTTTTGTATGTATCTCACTAATAAAACAACACAATTTTGCTTGTAGGTCTCTTTCTTTCTCAGGTCCCATAGAACTCTTGATTCTTGTTTTTTTCAGAATAATATATGGAACTGCAATCATTTCTCTGATGATGAATATTTGCTTCACTAGTATCAAATTCATGCCCCACTATGTTCATGCCTTCTGCAAATACAGGAATCATAGTACAGTTTTTTTATAATTTAAACAACAAGTAAGCTCAACATATTATTACCAACAGTGTCCTTAACTAAATGGAAGTCGTGACAATATGAACAGCGATGACTAATTTTGAACCTGGGCAGACCAGGACAGCTACATCATGACAACAGTCTAACTGACATCCCAAATGACTTCAGAGACATTAAAAAACAACTGGGAGCCTGGGCAACATGGTGAAGCCCCATCTCCACAAAAAACACAAAAACTGGCCACGCATGGTGGCAGGCACCTATAATCCCAGCTACTCAGGAGGCTGAGGTGGGAGGATTGCTTGAGCCCAGGAGGTCAAGGCTGCAGTGAGCTGAGATTATGCCACTGCACTCCACCCTGGGCAACAGAGTGAGAACACGTCTCAACAACAACAAAAAGTGGGAGGTAGTGGGGAGGAGAAAAATATGTGATGTAGAACTGATGAATTGAGTGAGATGTCTTCTTCACCTCCAATGAGAGAGGAGTGGCATACAGTAAGTGTTCCCTAAATATTTGCAGGTTGTTGAAGGATTGAATGAAAGTATGGATGAGAGGATGAACAAACAAACAAGTAGCTAATTGGGAACGTTGAGAAGGAGACTTACTGCCATCCTTGAGATTGCTTCTTATGGCAAACTGCACTGCAGTCTTGAGTCACCATGGCTGGCTAAAATCATGGCGCCCCAGCCTTCACCTAAGACTTTGGAATCTGATTCACATTCCCATCCCAACCCCTGCTAAGCTCTTATGCCTCTATCAGACTGTGAAACTAAATGCCAAGGTCCACATAGAAGACTCAATGTAACACAAGATCTTATATTTCCTTGACTCCTCAATACCAGTGGCCTTGCCTTCTTATCCTCCCCTGCAGCTGCTCTCAACCCTCCTCCTCCTTGTCCTTGTTTATCTACTATCCTATGACATCCCATCCCTGCATATCGACTTCCTGCTTTCTGCACCCAAGTGGCTACAAGCAATTATATAGATTCATTTGCTCCAACTTTAGGTGACTCTCAAGCTGCTGCTAACCTGTTCCTTCTGCCATTCTTCTCAACAGTTCTCTCATGCATTCTTTTTTCCTTAAACCCTCAACACCTTCATCACCTGCAACTTTAGTAAATCATCTTTCTACTTTATGAGAAAATTAAAGCTACCAAGTTGGAACTCCCCGAGCTCCATCAACACCACCTAAAAACTCTTAGTCTAATTCTATCCCTTCCTTTTTCTCTCCTCTCAGGACATTTTCTCTAGTTCAAAACTAATCCCTCCATCTGGCCTCTGCCTACGCCTCAGGAAACTCTTACTCTATTAGTTATCCTCTCTATCTCCTTTACTCCAAGCTTCCCCTCTACTTGATCTTTCCTGGCAAAATATAAATATTATCATCTCTACTCTAAAAACAACTTCCACTTGCCCACTCTTCTCTTCTAGCTCTTAGCCATTTCTCTCTTTTCCAAAGCCAAGTTTTTTAAGTCTACCTATTATTGTTGTCTCCACTTTCACCTCCCATTCACTTACAAGTCTAGTACAATCTGGCAAACATGTTCACCATGCCAACAAAATTGTTCCCTAAAATCACGAATTACCTGCACAGGCCTATCCTTAGCTCACTTGACCTCTATACAGTATTTAATGCTGTGAAATATTCCCTCCTCGACATCTCTTCCTTTTGGTTATTGTGATACTGCTGTCTCTTCCTTTTTCATGTCCTTCTGTGTTTTATTCTTTGGTCAGACAGAAGAAAAGGTTTTTGCTTTCCCCAGTGTACTTATGAGCTCTCTTTGGTGGTCACAAATACACTATGTTAGCTTCTGCAAATAACTATAGCCTCAAGTCTCTATGCCCAACTGAAACTTCTCTCTGCATTGATGATAACAGGTCTCAAACTCATCATCTTCCCCCATAAGCCTGCTTCTCTTCCTGCCTCAGGTGTCAAGCCATGTACATAGGTGTCAAGCTGGAAATCCGTCCTTCCCTTTGGACGTGCCCCTCCTCACTCACACAACTGATTGGTTACTTAGGCTTCTAGAGCCTGTAAGCTACCATCTCTGTAATCCACTTCCACTGCTTCTACTTTAGCTGAAGCCCTTGACATATGTCACGTGGATCATCATAGTGGGCTTCTGGGTGTTTCTTCTCTAATCTGTCTGCTACACTGCTGCCACATATCACATTACTACCAGAATAATCTTTCTAAGATGAAAATCAATCAGATCATGTTTTTTCCCTATTTAAAAAGACTTTGATTGTTCTCCCAGTAGCTTTCAGGATGGAATTAAAACACCTAACACACAAGGTCCTCCATGATATGCCCCTGCCCACATCTTTAGCCCCTTATTCCACCAAGTACCTCTAATGGTTTCCTGTTTTCTGATCACACTTGACTGTATACACATGATGTTTCATGCCCCTGAGCTTTCTCTGGGGATACTGTCTACCCTCTTATCTCTGGCCCAGCTTACTAACTGCTGAACATCGCTCTCAAGCATCTCTTCCCTAGGAAGCCTTAACTACTTCAACCCAATTGGGAGCCTCTCTTCCATTCTAGAAGAACAACTGTTGCATACCTCTGTCACCTCTATTATCATTAATGATTTGTTTATACATCTGCACTAGAATTTACTGTCCATGAAAGCAAAGACTCTATGATTTTGGCTGAAGACGTTATAAATATTAGCATAAAATGAATGACTAAATGAACAAACCACTGAGCTTTTGGGTCTAAAAACAAGGTCAAGTGAATAAGGTGTTTTTTATAATCAAAACAGAGTAAAACTTGTAGAAAAATTAAGTAGTGATAACAGTGAAAGAACTGTAAAAAAAAAGTGCCTTATTATATTAGATATCTATATTTATATCTTTCTCTAAATTGTATCATCCCCTTAAATGTGTTAACACAGCTATTATTGTTTTGGTGTCTTAATGATATTTTAATTTTAAGTGAAGAAACTAATTTATTAGTTTTAACATCTGGATTCAAACTCCTAACAAAATAATTCAAGTGGAGCCAACGTACTTGAAACACAATCTAGACACCATAGTACACCTTAGGCAATTCAGGTTTTCTTACCAAATACCTTAACTGGGTATTTCAATTTCTCCAAAACCAGGCATAGTGGCACATGCTTGTAGTCCCAGCTACTCAGGCTGAGGCAGAAGGATTATTTGAGCTCAGGAATTCAAGTCAAGCCTAGGCAACATAGCAAGATTCTGACTCTATAAGATAATAAAATAAAATGTTTCCAAGATTTTATCCCAATATACCTTTCACCGTTATTCAGCACTAAATCTACATTCAAGTTAAATTAAACTTCTAAACACTCCCTGAAAATGCTCCACGTTTTCCTGGTGTGTTATTTCCTCTACATGGGCCTTAATTCCTTCCACTGAGAATCTCTTTGCTCTATTTCTACCTGTTTAAATACTAAGTCCGGCCGGGCGCGGTGGCTCAAGCCTGTAATCCCAGCACTTTGGGAGGCCGAGATGGGTGGATCACGAGGTCAGGAGATCAAGACCATCCTGGCTAACACAGTGAAACCCCGTCTCTACTAAAAAATACAAAAAACTAGCCGGGCGAGGTGGCGGTCGCCTGTAGTCCCAGCTAACTTAGTTCCAGCTACTTGGGAGGCTGAGGCAGGAGAATGGCGTAAACCCGGCCCCCGGGAGCGGAGCTTGCAGTGAGCTGAGATTCGGCCACTGCACTCCAGCCTGGGCGACAGAGCGAGACTCCATCTCAAAAAAAATTAAAAATAAATAAATAAATACGAAGTCCAACTCCATGCAGATACAGTTTTCTGATTCCTTTCAGAGAGATTTTGTGCCTTTTATCGCGTCCAGTTTTATTTATTTATTTATTTATTTATTTTTATTAATTTATTTTTGAAACAGGGTCTCGCTTTGTCACCCAGGCTGGAGTACAGTGGTGCTGTCATGGCTCACTGCAGCCTTGAACTCCTGGGCTCAAATGATTCTTCCACCTCAGCCTCCTGAGTAGCTGGGACTACAGGCACACATCACCATGCCCAGTTAATTTTTGCTTTTGTTTTTGTTTTTTTGTAGAGATGAGGTTTTGCCATGTTGCACAGGCTGGTCATGAACTCTTGGGCTCAAGGGATCCTTCTACCTCAGCCTCCCAAAGATTCGGTATTACAAGCATGAGTCACTGCACCTGGCCTACTATAGTTTCTAATTATTTGTTTTTTCTTAATTTGGGACACAGTTGATTTTTGCATTTTAATCTTGTTTCTATGGATTTTGCTGAACTCTCTTAATAGTTTGAATTTTCTATGTAGATAATCACATTGATTGTGAATATAGTAGTTTGTTTCTTCCTTTCAAATCCGTATACATTTAATTTTTTTATCTTATTACTGCTTGCTAGGACCCCCAGTACTAAATTTAATAGAGTTAGTGATGGTAGACATTCTTGTCTTATTCTTGACTTGAAGGGAATGCTTCTAACAAACATTTAACCATTAAGCATGCATACTAAGCATATTATTTGCTGTAAATTTTGGATGAAGATCCTTTATCAAGTTAGGGAAGTTCCCACTGTAATGATTAGCTAAGAATGTTTACTGTGAATTAAATTTTATAAGATGTTTTCTCTGCATCCATTAAAATAATTTGAATTTTTTCTCCTTTAATGTATAAATGTAGTAAATTATAATAATACATTTTCTAATATATATTTTTTAAGATATGGGGTCTCATTATATTGCCCAGGCTGGTCTTGAACTCCTGAAAGTAATCCACCTGCCTTGGCCTCCCAAAGTGCTGGGATTACAGGTATGAGCCACTGTGCTCAGCTTCTCCAATGTTCTAATATTATATTCTGGGATAAGCCCAAAGGGATCACAAATATTAACTTTAATGCATTACTAGATTTAATTTTCTATTATTTTTTTAGAATTTTTACTTCTGCATTTATGAGAGATTGGTCTATAGTTTTCCTTGTCTGGTTTGGCATCAAAATTCTGCCAGCACCATAAAATAGGTTGTAGTCATTTCCTCCTGGTATAGATCGTACAAGATTATGATTATCTTGTTCTTAGGTGTTTGGCAGAATTGCTTATAAACCCCCTTAGCCCTGGTATGTTTTGTTTTGTTTTTGTAGATAGATTTTAAACTACCAATTCAACTTTTTAAAAATAGCTATAGTTTTCTAATTAGATTTTCTATTTCTTCTTGAGTCAGTTTTGTAAGTTTTATTTTTCTAGGGAACTGGCCATTTCACATAAGTTTTCAAATGTAGTTGCATGAAGTTTATAATCATCTCCTATTGTTTAAAAAATGTTACATATGTAGCGATTTTCCTTTTTTATTCCTGTCAGTTTTATTAGTCTTTTCAAAGAACCAGCTTTTTGTTTTCCTGATCCTTTCTATCATAACTTTGTTTTAATTTTATTAATTTCTGCTCTGTTAATACTTCCTTCCATTTACTTCCTTGAGTGTATGCTATTGTTCCATTATCTAATGTCTTGAGATGGACATGTGGTTCATCAATTTCCAGCGTTTCTTCTTTACTAAACAAACATTTTAAAGCTTTTGTAAATTTCTCTGCGTAAGTTTTGGAATATATTTCATTATTTAGCTCTCTATATTATCTAACTTTTGTTATAATTTGTTCTTTTATTTAGGACTTAATCACAATTGATTTATTCCTAAAGTTATTTAGAAGTGTTTTAAAATGTCTGAGCACATGGTGTTATTAAAGCTGTTTTTTAAAACTGATCAGATAACATGATCTATATGATACTGACTTGTCTGGGCTGAGACGGTGGCATGATGTCATCAGAAACCTGGATCCTTCTAGCTTTCTGTTCTGTCATCCTAATTCATGGCTTCCATCACAGATCTTTTTTGTATTTCCCACTGTTTTCGGTAAAATGGTTTGCAAGTAACAGCTGTAGGGGGCTGGGAGCTGGGCTGCGTTGGCTTGCAAAGGTGAGATCAGTGCTGTGGCTTGTCACACACATCCTACATCATGCTACATAAGAAGGACTTAACAGCCCAAGCTCAATGATCACGAGATTTATCATGAATCAGTCTCATCAGCTTTTCTCTTTCAGAATTCAGAATTTGAAGTTCAGAGTCCCATTTTGGATTTGCTCATCAGAGGTCTGCACTGTATCCCACACCCCAGCTCTGGACCTGGAGGGCTGGCTCCAACATTAGGCATTTGGGGAATATTTGTTAGATTAAATAATACATAAGTAGAAAAGAATGAATACTCCCTGCATGCTAATCCTGCTAGCCCCAAACTAGAAACGGATGGCAAATGTCACAAATAGTAATTCAACACTCTTTCTAAAGAGATTGGAACACAGTCTACAACAAGGTAGACTTATAATGCAAGCAGAAGCATCATGTGCTGCACAATCTTGGGGAGAACAATTTAAGGAAAATTAATGTCTAAACAATAACATTCTGAAAGCCTCTCAAACATATATATTCACAAATCTCCTGGCTGACCTGTCACAAAGGGTCACTGTTGTTCACAGCACAAGTCTGTCTACTCAGGACAGCAGCCACTCAATCCCAGCTATTGTCCACAGAGCAAATCTAGGTATATGAGCCAAAGGCACGTGTATATTGGGAAGCAGGAAACCCGAAGTTTAGGGTAAATGATTTCTATCATGTTCTGTAGGCCATGCTTTGACGGTCCTGTAACTGCACCCTTCCACCTTGCTTTGGCCAAGTCAACATAGCTTGGGTGTGGTTGCTCATAAATATTCCCAAAGAGCAATGACGATTCTTTTGGATTCCTGAACACACCATCTCTGTTGTGGGAGAACTCTGGAGTGTGTTTCCAGCTCTCTCAATGAAGTTTTAATCAAAGCACTGTTTCCTTCCTGTTGTTGCTTTTGGAATGGCCTTGTTCTCTGAGTCCTAGCTTTGACAACAGCAACTGTGCTGAACTTTTCCACAGCAGCTCTTGGATTTCTGCCCCACCCCCTCCCATCTGCACGCCCCCATTTCCTCTCTTCTCTGTTTTGGCTCTGCGTGGCTCTTCTGAGTAAAGTGGCTGAAGAGTAATGAACCCAAAATACCTAAGTAACAAATGAGTCACCACACTTCCACAGCAGAGCTCTGAGGATCAACGGGTGTGTTGGGGGGTAAATAGCAGAGGAGGTGGCTGCCCAGAGAGCGGGAGAGAGAGAGAAAATAGAAACAAAATGAGCAAGCTGGCAGAGGTGGTTGAGAGCAGCTGAGTGGGCGGAGGGGGCGGGGAGCTGGGTTGTGTTGGCTTGCAAAGGTGAGATCAGTGCTGTGGCTTGTCACACCCTGGCTGACTCAAGTTAAGCCCAGGCCCCTCGGGAACTGCTAACACTGGGCTGTCTAGTAAAAATCAGCTAGACAAGTCGCCTAACTGCTGTACTCTTGTGTTTACAAGTTCTGAGTTGTAGGGCTTGGAATTCTTTGTTCAAGTTGCTGCAAAGCTGCTAATCAGGAACCTGCAATGATACTGCTCTAGGGCCATTCCCTTTCTGGTTATATGGTATCTGGGTGACAAGAGTCAGGGCAGATTTTAAATTTCTTCTTTGTACTTTTTTGTTTGTTGGGAATGTTTAGAATGCATCCTTTTTTCAAAATCTTATCTTGAAGTGTAGTCGTGGAGCTGGATCGCCACCTCAAAGCTAAGGCTCCAGGCAGCATTGATCCTGACCATGCCGAGCACCCTAAGAGGATGAGGCTCTGCTGAGAGATCCTGGGATGCTGCCCCATAGGGCCAGCTTTGCTTAGAAGCCACTGGGAATTTGTCCTGGTAACTTAAGATATGACCGCTACTTTTTTTTTTTTTTTTTTTTTTTTTACCTTTCTAAGTAAAAAAGGAGTGGAATAGGCTGAGCCCTTGGAACAAGACAAATGGTCTGATTTCATGAGGCTCTGCCTGGCCAGCCCACAGTGGACTTTTAATCTGTCACGAAAAGACCAGAAGGAAAATCCATGTGTGCAAAGAACAAGGCCTAAGATGCATTCAGGACTGTTCATGTGAAATGACCTCCGGGAGAATCTTTTGAAAAAAGAATTATAAAATGTCTCCTGAGATAGGTGGTCTCAGATCACGAGGATGACAGGATTTGATCACAAGCTGTCTGGTTTTCTCTTAGGTCAAAACCAGGAAGTTCAGGGACTAGCTTACAAACAGAGGAAAACAAAATAAGTTGATTTTGATTTTTAAGCCTCCAGCAACGTTTCGCTTCACTTGACCCTGCAGTGGGAGCTGGTGTCAGCCTTTGGTTTTATCTTCTGCAGTTCTCCCACCCCTATCCCGCATAAGTATAAAAACAGATGCCACGACTTGGAAAGAGCAAAAATTTGATCTTGAGAAGAAGTGGGAAAATGTAAAACTAACACAGCTTTGGCAGCTAGAAAGAAAAATTATAGCCCCTGCAAAGAAAGATTCACACCCTAGGCAACACAGTGAGACCCCATCTCTACAAAAAATAAAAGAATTAGCCGGGTGTGATGGTGTGTGCCTGTAGTCCCAGCTACTTAGGAGGCTGAGGCAGGAGAATCGCTTGAGCCCAGGAGGCCAAGGTTGCGGTGAGCCGTGATCATGCCACTGTGCTCCAGCCTGGGCAAGAGAGATAGACAAAAAACAGAAGGAAGGACTGAAGAAAGAAAGGAAGGGAGGAAGGGAGGAAGGGAGGAAGGAAGGAAGGAACGAAGGCAGGAAGGCAGGAAGGCAGGCAGGCAGGCAGGAAGGAAGGAAGGAAGGAAGGAAGGAAGGAAGGAAGGAAGGGAGAGAGAAAAGCAAAAGAAAAAAAAAAAAAAGACTGAGACCCAAGACTTGATAAAGGTGAACTTTCTGAACCCATGAAGTTCCTTAAATGCTGCCTCTGCTCATTTTGACTTCTGCTCAACTGAGCCCACTGGTGAATAAATGAAACTCTTCTTTGGAAATGATTCATGAAAATCATCACAGAGAAGCATATTCTTGGCTTCTGAAGTCTTCATTTCAAAATGAAGTTTATAGTTTAAGACTATAAACAATACATGGTTGTCATAAAAATAAAAGTAGAAACAAAAAATATTAGCCATAGTTCCAACCCTCAAATGTTAACACTTCAGTGTGTTTCCTTCCAGTTCTCTTATAGGCATATAGACTCATTCTTGTAACACAGTTGCACTCATTCTGTATATAAGGAATTGTGTATGCTGCTTTTTGCTAAATATATATTACTGTTATCATATAGACAATTATGCCACCATCATTATTAATAGTTGCCTAATAACCACTAAAGTTTATCAGCCCATCTTCCCCCACTATGTTTTGAACATTAAATTTGTATTCAGCTTTTTAAACTATAAGTCTTGATTTAATTAATGTACAAAATTTAGAGCTTTTTGAATCAGCCCCACTACTTAGCCATGTGTCAAATCTTACCAATATCTGGACCAGCAACCTGAAGGCTGCAGGAGGAACCTGTAGGACAGTCAGAGGCAGGAAATAGTACAGATTCCTTGGGCTGTAGGAGTTTCTGGTACAGGGGTCTTGAAGGACAAAGAAATTGCCTGAGGTAAGGTCACCAGCCCTCTAGTTGTGTATTCCCTGTCTAATGTCACCCACAAGCTGCATCTCCAGCTCAACATCTTCAAGTATCCCAGAGAAAAGAGAGGACATTTTCAATGAGTGAAAAAAAAACAATAAAACAAAGGACAGGGATAACACATGGCAAAGCTGAGGATCTTTTTTGTTTTAACATAAAATGTCATATTGTCTCTTACTCTCATTTCTTATTGGAGCATTCCAATAATGCTCTTATTGGAGCATTCTGACATCTTTAGTTTGGGCTTCCCTGGTCAGGTTACCTGCTGGAGAGGTGTGTTTAGAGCTGCAGTTAGGGCAGCAAAAGCAGAGAGAGTAGGCACCTGTCAGGATGGGCATAATCTATGGATGGATATAATCTATCATTTGCCAAATAGCCCAAAGTTGTATGAATATCATTAAGTATTTCATGTAAATGCTGTTTTTTTTTTTCAAGGGCAAGTCCTGTTTCATAGAAAATAAGTTCCTGAGCATAGTAAAGGAGCATGTGCTCCGTACTAAGCACTTCTAAGTGATTATTTCATTTAAGAATCTCAACAATTCAGAGTTAAGTGCTCTCTTCTCCAGTTTGCACATAGGACAATTAAACAGCAGAAAAATAAAATAACTTGCCAAGGGGACTTGCTAATAAATGTTTGAGCCAACATTAGAACGTAGGGCTGACTTCAAAGTTTGTGATCTTTGCTCTACATTATGCTGCCTTCCTTGTTAAACCTAATGGATAAACACACTTGCAATTTAAAAAAAGAGTTAATGCGGCCGGGCGCGGTGGCTCAAGCCTGTAATCCCAGCACTTTGACTTTTGGGAGGCCCAAGACGGGCGGATCACAAAGGTCAGGAGATCGAGACGCGCATCCTGGCTAAGCCGGTGAAACCCCGGTCTTCTACTAAAAATACAAAAACTAGCCGGGCGACGGTGGCCCCCGGGGGCGCCTGTTAGTTCCGCAGCTACATAGGCGAGGGCTGAGGCATGGAGAAGATGGCGTAAACCCAGGAGCGGAGCTTGGCAGTGAGCTTGAGAATCCGGCCAGCTGGGCAGTCCAGTGCGGGGCCGACAGAGCCAGACTCCGCCTCAAAAAAAAAAACAAAAAAAAATAATAAATAAATAAAATAGAATAAAATATAATACCCAGAGTTAATCGCCATTTTTTTTTTTTTTTTTTTTTTTTTTTTTTTTTTTTTTTTTTTTTTTTTTTTTTTTTTTTTTTTTTTTTTTTTATTTTTTTTTTTTTTCTCTGAGGTCCAGGAGTCCCAATTATGGGTAGGCAGGATCATTTACCAACATTATTTTGAGGGGCCCTTTAGAAAAAAAGAAAAAATGACTACCAGGTCAACTATGGATGAGAAACCCTTCCATGGAGTTCTGAAAGGCCATACAGAGGCTCTGACAACAAGGAGGCCACAGGACAGCTTCCACCTCCTAGTTTTTCCTAGGCCAATCTTTGGGACATGGTTGATGGAAATGGAAACGATTGCTTCTTGGTGCATTTTTTAAAGGAATGGTTAAATTATAACATAAGAGTCTGTTTTCCCACTAGACTTGAGTTTTATAATATCAGGGACCATGTCTGTCTTCTTCATTGCCATAGTCCCATTCCTTGTACAGTGCTTGGTCCATAGCAGATGATCTTAGTCCATTTGAGTTGCTATAACAGAATGCCATAGAATGAGCAGCTTATGAACATCAGAAATTTATTACTCACAGTTCTGCAGACCGGGAAGTCCCAAATCTGCAGTGCTGAGAGATGTGGTGGCTGGTGAGGGCCCGCTTCCTGGTTCATAGATGGCAGTCTTCTCACTGTGTACTCACATGGTAGAAGGGGTGAGGAAGCTCACTGGAGTCCTTTTCAAAATAACACTAGTTCTGCTCTTAAGGGCTCTACCCTTATAACCTAATCACCTTCCAAAGGCCTCACCTTTAAATATCATCACATTCAAGATTAGCTTTCAACGTATTCATTTGGGGTTAGGAGGTCATAAACATTCAGTCTATAGTGTAGATGCTTAACAAAGTTTGTTGAATGAATAAATAAATAAAATATTATCTGGGCCAAAGGTGTAGGCCGGAGTTATGGACAGCTCACGGTCAATGCCCTTCATATAAATGTATTCCTCAAGATGTGTAGTCTGAATTGAGGTGGTCTAAATCAAGATATGTCAGAGTATGTGTTGTCAGTTTCCATTTTTTAATATCCATAATAAACCCTTGGTCATAAGCATGAAGCTATCTGAAATGAGGAGTGAAGAGTTTCCTTTTTTCCCCTGTCATTACAACATGGAGAGAAGAAAAACTTTATTTTTCTTACTTCTCCTTGATTCGTCAATCAAACTGGATTTATGTTAGGCTTAGGAAGACAATCCCTACTATACAGAGTGTTTATAGGATCCTGCTTTTTTCCCAATGGGAGAATTGGGGCTGAAAGTGTGCATTAAGCCCAGTCTTTAAGCAATTAATATTGTGCCCAAGAAATAAAAAGCATGAACATTACAAATGGATTTTGTCATAATCCTACATCTCCCAAATGTGTATACTCCAGGAAAGTCCAGATCCCCAGCAGAAGCCCATCTGCTATATTTCTAGTGTGATACTCCTCTGTTTATATTTGCTCATTTCTCTTACAGAGTGCCAGGAAAGAAAAAGCGATATTTAAAAAATTCATCTGCTAGTATTTATGCAAACACTTTTCTCTCCAAGTGTGGGTTGAGCAATGTGAGTAAAGCAGACATAAATGCCTCCGACAGACCACAGAGCAATTTTCATAAAGAAAGGGGAGAAATATACACCTAGAACAATTGAAGTTGGTGGTAGAGGGGTGGGAACTGTCCTCTGACCAGCAACACTCAACAGGAGAGACATTCTAGGTCTCATGCCTCAGACTTGGAGGCTCGTTTGAAGCGTTAATGACGCTATTGAGTTTCTACTATGTGCTAGCCGGTTTGGAGATTATAAAAGCTTAAGACTCCTGGTTGAGAACACAATAGTAAATAATCATAAGACAGCATATTACTGACATAGGAAAAAGGGGAAGGAACACTGTGAACCTCAGTTAGGTGCCACTCTTTGCTAAGTGTTTCATATATATTATTTCATTTAATTCTCACAACTATCCTATGATGTAATTATCCTCCTTTTTCAGACAAGGCTCACAGTGGCCATACAACTTGCTCAAGATTATGTAACTTAGGCTGTTTTGAAAATCCCTGTTCTTTCTGCTATACCATACCTAAGATGTTTCCCAGCTTTGTAATCGAATGCTATATAAGTTTGGAATCTAAATAGCTAACATTTGTTGAGTGCTTACTATGAGACAGGCAAAAGCCTTTTTTATATATATTAACAGATTTAAACTTTGTAAAAACCCTAGGAGGTAGATACTGTTATTATGCCATTTTAGGATGAAGAAACTGAGTTTACAAATAAGTAAAGTTGTCCACATCACAAGGAAATACCAGAGTCCACTCTGGAGCCAGATTCCGTATATTTAAGCATTACACTACCCTGCCTCCCCTTTGAGGAGCACTTTTTTTTGTCCCACAGACTTTAAAACTGTTGAGGAGCACTTTCAAGCACCTTCTATTACATGCCCCAGACCAACCATCCCAAGCCTACATTGAGCAATGTTCAGCAAACCACAGTATGAAAGTGGAAAAATTTGAACTGTGTTTCTCCTCTGCTTTCACACCACAACAATCATCCCAGAAGACTTCTGTGAAGAACAGAAGTCTGTGTGACCACAGAAGTCGTCTGTGACCAAATGCGTGGGGGTTTCTCCTCACACATCAAGCAAGCAAGCAGTTCTGCAGTGGATACCAGCTGGGCTCCCTCTAATTCTGTTCCAACACTATCTACCTGGCAATAGCAGCAGAAACCACAGGTTGAGGGAGGGCTCAGTCTCACAAAGCTGCCCCTACTTCCTACCAGTCGCAAGTCTGGGCCTCAGAACTTCCTACCAACTGACTTCAAGTTGGGATTCCTATGATCCAGTCTTTGGGGTCCATTGATTTGTTAGAGTGGCTCAAGGAACTCAGATAAACACTTACGTTTAACTGGTATATCATAAAGGATATTACCAAGCATACAGATGATGAGATGCATAGGGCAAAAAAGGGGCACAGAGCTTTCATGCCCTCTGGACATGCCACTGTCTAGGAGCCTCCAGATGTTCAGCTATCCAGAGGCTCTCTGAACCCTATTCTTTTGTGTTTTTATGGAGGCTTAATTACATAGGCATGATTAATTCTTTTTTATTTATTTTATTACTTTTATTTTTTTTGAGACGGAGTATCATTCTGTTGCCCAGGATGGAGTGCAGTGGTGCGATCTCGGCTCACGGTAACCTCTGCCTCCCAGGTTCAAGTGATTCTCCTGCCTCAGCCTCCTAAGTAGCTGGGACTACAGGCGTGTGCCACCACACCTGGCTAATTTTTTGTATTTTTAGTAGAGACAGGGTTTCACCGTTTTAGCCAGGATGGTCTTCATCTCCTGACCTCGTGATCCGCCTGCCTTGGCCTCCCAAAGTGCTGGAATTACAGGCGTGAGCCACCGCACCCGGCCACATGATTAATTAAAACACTGGCCACTGGTGAGCAAGTTGAGCTTTGGCCCCTCTCTCTTCCCCAGAGGTTGGGGGTGGGCTGAAAGTCCCAACCCTCTAATTATGACTTGGTCTTTCCAGTGACCAGCCCCCATCCTGAAGCTTCCTAGGGGCTGTGAGCCACTAGCCACTTCATTAACACATAAAAAGACAGCACTTTGGAAATTCTAAGAGTTTTAGGAGTTGTATGTCAGGAAGAGGGGTTGAAGACTGATATGGTTTGGATGTTTGTGCCCTCCAAGTCTCATGTTGAAATATAATCCCCAGTGTTGGAGGTGGAGTCTGGTGGGAGGTGACTGGATCATGGGGGCAGATCCCTCATGAATGACTTAGCACCATTCCCTTGGTGATTAGTGAACTCTCACTCAGTTAGTTTTGTCTCGTGAGATAAGGCTTATTTTTTTTTAAGTGTATTGCACTGTCCCCTTCTCTCTTGCTCCCTTTCTTGCTATGTGATGCACTGGCTTCCTCTTCTCCTTCCATCACGATTTTAAGTTTCCTGAGGCCCTCATCAGAAGTAGATGCCGGCACCATGCTTTGTGTATAGCCTGCAGAGCCATGAGCCAAAATAAAACATCTTTTTAAAATGAGTTACTCAGCCTCAGGTGTTTATAGCAACACAAGAACAGACTAACACAAAGACCAAATACGTATTTCACAATGTCACACACAGTATTGCCATTCCTCTCTAAACCCCGCTTCTTTCAGCTCACATTGCAGAGGCCTCGCCTGAACTAATGCCTTGGCAGGTCAGGATTGTTAATCACAACAGCTTGAAAAACAAATTAGATATTCTACAATCTCTAGAAGTTCAAGAACCAAGTCTCTGATTTTAGAGTTTCCCTTAAGTGTAAATGGATATTCCTTTGCCTGTGATAGAGGCTAGCAAGCCTCCTCTTCCAGCCAGTGCTATGAGAGGTAGGGAGTGGCCACATGCCAGGCAGCAAGCTGTCTTCTCCTAGCCTCCCCTCTCCAGTGTTCTACCTGAAGAATGAAATCGATTAGAGAACATCAAGAACAGGAGAGCTCTTTTCCCGTTCCCTTTGAAATTCCTTGTTAGGACACTGCTTTGTAGATGGCCCTGCACCACCATGTTTAAGAGGGCAGAGCAGTATGGGGAGGGCACCAGGGGATCTGGTCTGAGAACCATTGCTGCCATTTACAGAGAAGAAACCAGAAGAAGCAAGGAATCTGAAACACTCTTTTATCCCAAAGTCAAAAAGTTAAGCCTAAAGAAACTGCTTACATAATTGCATCAGACTAGTTTTAAAATCTATTGAGCTAAAATTATGTTTTTCTCTCTTGCTGCCCAGCAGGTGAGGGCTCATAAGGGAGATCAGGGTGATTAAGAGAAAAAAGAAACTATACGTTCTTTACGCATGTGAGTGGAGTGAGTAATTTTGCAACCCTGTTTACACATGAAGTGTAGGCAGATGTGAGTTTCAGCAGTCAAAATCAGAAGCTGAGGTTGCTGCATCTGGCTTACTCCCCTCTCCATAACAGCAGAGGGTGGGATTTCCAAGACCTTTCTCGAGGGCCTGGTCTCTCCTCAGTGAGGTCCACATGCTTATATTTAGACCATGTAAGAACGCGTTCATTAACCTCGATGACAATGTTCAGTGTGGGTAAACCACCTGCTTCTCTTTGGTGAGGCCTGTGATCACAGTGGGATCTTTTGTATCTGAGAAGTTGAATTTCAACCACTCTCTGATTTCAATCACACCTGTTGTCCTGGGTGTCCAGGACGATGGCCATACCAGAGAGTGGTAACCCACTGCTGAGAAAGGAGATCCTTGTCTATGATCACCCCTCACTCCTAACACAAAAGGAAAATGCCAAAGACCAGCTGAGGAGAAGGAAAGGGAGGAATAAAGCTATGTAATGACTAAGGAGGACTAAGAGATTGTACTGAATAGACTTATCTAGCAGGTTAACATGAATGTGGGTAAAGGGATTTGGTGCTTTCCGCGACAGAAGGTTGCTATTATTCTAGAAATGGAAAATGAGAAAAATATCTCCCTCTCCAAGTAAAGAAACAAACACCCAGGAAAAAACTCACCCTTCCTATCTACGTACAATCTTCCCTAATGACAGGTAGCAGAAAGTATAGTTGAGAGGTGCCCAGGTTTGAAAGTTCAAATCCCAGTTCTGCCATTTCTCGCATGTGTAACCTTGGACAAGTTTCTTAACCTTTTTGTGCCTTTCATTTGTAAAAAAGAGAAAATAATAATACCTTCCTCATAGGATTGTTGGAGGGTTAGATGACACATTTAAAGCCTAAAGAACAGCTCCTGGCACATAATAAGCCCTCAATAAATGTGGCTATTATTATTTTTATTACAAGGGTAAGAGTAACATGATTTCAAAGGTCCATCTAGTTTAAGGTATATGTAAATTTATTGAGAAGTGATTCAGGGTAAACTTTAACTGAATTTTCAACAAACAAGCCATAGGGTTTCTTCCTTCACAGTCCATGACCTGCATCCCCAACCCTGGAAAGAAATGTGTTCATTCAGCGAATGAGATCCTTTAGCCAAACAGCGTTTGTGAACAACCACTTGGCATCCTGACCCTTTCTGTCACTGAGGGTGTTCTAACAACTGTGTTGGGTAAGAAGACAGTACCCACCTGCGGTCCCTTTCTTCTTGTAGGTTATGTTCAGGATCAAGTCGGTCTTCATTTGAAATGGGCACTTCAGCAGGATAACAGGAAAGAAAGAGGATTTTGGAGTCAGGAAGCTCTGGCTTTTACATTTTGGTCTCATGGCTTCCTAATTGCAAGAGCTGAACAGAGTTATCTTTTAAAATGGGGATAATAATATCTACATAGTAGGGGCTTTTAATGGAGGATTAAATTCAACTATTTATATATAGTGACCAATATAGAGTTGGCACTCATTAAATGTCAGTTTCTCTTCCTCTTTCCCCTTTTCCTGCTGAGACACAGAGTTAGACTACTCTGTGGGGTGGGACATTCATCAGGTGGTGTGTTGGTTTATTTTTCTCCCACTTTTCTCAGGCAAGAGATCATGCAGAATATAGGAGGAAGCAAACATCTACCGCTCTAACCTTTTCTACCTAGTGAACATTGTTCATCCTTCTCTTCTGCCACTTAAAAACACAATCAAAGTCCAGCTGACACAGAATTATTTAGCTACTCTAAGACCATTTTTATCAACCTAGAAATACGTGTCCTGTTTATTTCCATTAAAGGTGGATACAAATAAGACCTCAGGAAAATCTACCCCAGTATCTACATGTTATGCCCCTTTCCAAAGTTGAAGGGATATACCTAACACCCAAGGGGGCAGGGCAAGTGAAGTGTGTAGTCAGGTGTGGCCATGGCACTGTGATGCATCATTATCAAGGGAGGACATAGTGTAAGTCCTGCTAGCTCTTTCCAATCCAATCTGCTCTCCTTACAGTAATCACAATCACAGAGCCCTTCTTCCCCTCTTAGATTTCCATTCAAGCACCCAACCATCAAAATCACTGAGGCCTCACCCTACTTCCCCACCTATCCCATTCTCTTCAACTGCCAGAGGGCTTTCCTGAGATGAAGCAGAGGCTGAGGACCTGGGGCCCTTGGATGAGAGTTTTAGCTACTGACACATACAAGTGCTGACACTGGAAAGTACCAGTGCTGAATCAAAAAGCCACTTCCCAGAGATGACATGAATGTTCAAGGTTTGGTTCCTGGAACGCCACCAATTTGGTCCTGAACCTTGAAGCCAACATCTTACCTCTGTTCTTCCATGCCTCAGTTGCCCAGTATGTGGGAAGGGTAATGACAACAAAGGAAAATTGCCACCTATCACCCAACCTGTCATCACTATAATTTGAATGACTTCGCCAACTTTAGAATGCTGTGGAAATTACTGTTTACTGGGGACTCTGAGATGAAAGGTGCCAAGTTTGGCAGAGCTGAGGCTACTGGTAGGATGTTCTGGGGTGCACTGAAGATTCAGCAGAATGTTCTTTAGCTTGTAAATTGAACTTTCATTTTTGTCAAAGTAGAAAATTTTAGGTAACAAATATTTCATTTTTTCCTTTGTAAAATGTTTTCTTCTCTCCCTTCCCAAGTTTGGGGCATGAACAGTTGTGTTGGAATACAAAACCCACTCCTCCCAGTAAAATGTTCACAATGGCAGTTTAAAAAATGATGAACATCTTTTAGATTATTTTCATACCATGCCAACTAAGGGGTACTATCTAGCTTTAAAAAAAAACTTCCTTCTCTTTTTAACAAAACAAATAAAATTTGCAGGATTGCAACTCTATGAGATCCTGCCCAACTTTGGCCCTGAAAGCTGTCTTTGGCTCCAGCTACATTTTCCGATGAGCTTCATTTCAGACTCATTTTAGAAATGTAGACATTTTGCTCCTGGGCCACTTTTTCGTTGCCTCTCTGCTTAGACTTCAAGAGTACAGACGGAAGAGTTTGCAAAGATCATTTGCAATGTGCCATCCCAAACCTCTGATGTAAGAGATGCAAGGCAGGCTCCAGTGGGCCTTAGTGTCTCTGATGAGAGGAGCAACGTGAATGGGGAGGAAGTGGGTAAGTGAGAAGAGGCCCTGTGGCTGCGGTGGTGACTCTACGAGCAAAGTCAGCACCTACAGACTGATGAAGGCAGCAAATGAGCTTGTGTAGTGCTCCACAGTGAAGCTGCCCTATCTGTCAGCATCAGGAGGGCTGATGAGCCAAGTTTCTGCACACTGTGCACTGCTAAATGCTGTCAGTGACACAGGCATGCTTTAAAGTCAGGCGACTGTTTCTTGCAGGACTAAAGCCTCTGCTTCACTTTCACCTGCTCAATGCTTCCCCTCACTGCCATGCTTTGATCCAAATTCTTCTTGTGAGTGGAGTCCCCATTACATTCTGTGTTTTTTTCTACTTTAATTCCCAGTGGCAGGATGTCCACAGTTCAGCTTATGCCCTTAAAATATAAAAACAAAACAAAAAAGTCATCTTCATCCTCAAAATAATTTTTAAAAACAGTTCCCTGCCTCTGACAATTTTGGCTTGGATTTGTTTACAATGCTACAGCTTCTACCCACTTCTTACCTTGTATTTTCATTTATCTTCTTTGGTCCCCTTTTCCTTGTTCTTCCTTTTGGACCAATCTATTGATAGCCACCCTGCAAAATGGCTGGGAGGTGAATCTCCTTTCTCATAAATTTATCCTCAAAATAATTGCATGATTAAAACAGTTGTGGGCCCTCCATCAAGAGTAATCAGCAATGTGCTTTGAAGCCTGGGGTCTGTTGACTCTCTGATGGCACCTGGGACCATGTTTATCTCCATTTATACATTTCAGCCACCACTCTGCCTCACTGGGTTCCCTGCTGTTAGATTGTTTTGAGGTCATTTGGGAGAGGAAGATCTACTGCCAGAGCTTCAAGTTAGTAGTGATAATTCCCCATTGGACTCAGACAGGACACCGACATGGTTGCTTGCCAGGCAGCAGTTAGTGACTACAGGACTGAAGTGGTTTCCAAGATTCAGAATTTGCCTAGTAGTTGTAAGAGGCAACAGCCAACAGAGGAAGAGGAGACCCAAACCCAGCCTATCCTGTGAAGTGTAGGGCATGACTGGTATTCTAAGGATGGTAGTTGTCACATTTTTGTGGCTTGTGAATCACTGGCAGGATAAAATTTCCCAAGGGCCAATTTACCTGACCGATTGCCACTTGCCGATGCAAAACCAAATAAGCGTACATGTGTTTATTGGGAAGAAAACTAAAGCTTTTGGAGAGTACAGGGACAATGTCTTTGGATCCTCAGGGCTTAATGGTCTCAAAAAATATTTACTGAGGTCATCTGATTCTTCTGAGAGGTAAAGCATACATAATTTTCCAATCATTTTGGTCTTTGTACTATATTCAGAGAGTCAATCTCTGTGTTAAGTACAACCAGGTGATGGACTATGGGCGGATTGAATTTTTCATTTTTATCAAGCATTGTATGGAAGAAGCAGCAGTAGCCTGAGCTTCTCAACTGCTTGGAATTCATGGATTAATTTACTGATGATTTGTTAAAGATGTTTCTCTCTTGGTAGGTGAAGAAAGGAGGAACTAAAGTGGTCACCCAAAAGGCCAGAAATCCAAACACTATTACAGGCCAAAGTTTTGGCCTCGGAACAAAGAAAATTAGGCAATAGGATTGGGCTGTGCCTTTCTGAAGTCATGTCAGCAGTCTCCTGGGCCGCAGCTTTGGCTTGCTCGGATGCAATTTGTTCAGGCAGTGCAGCTGGGGGCAGCAGGCTTCAGCTACAAAAGTGTTGGCTGGTAAGAGGAAATCAAGATAATCCCCATTTAGTTCCCATCATCTTAAAAATTAGAAACTCTAATGAGAGGCTTCCAGAGCAAGCTGAGCAGCAGGAGGGCACCTCTGATGGATGCTGTCTTCTGTGAGGATGTCACTGTCGTCACCAGGGGCAAGCTGAGGGCCCAAGTGCCTCTGCGCAGTTTCCCTGGAAGCAGCCAAGATTGATCAGGCACCCCAGGACACAGGAGCCATAAGAAAAGACAGAGAAGCAGCCCAGAAGCGAGGCTGTCATGGAAGGAGACACTTGACCTGAAGGGTGATCATTTTTAACCCTGAATTTTGTTAACTGTTTCTCAGAAACTCTCTCTGAATCGATTTAACTTTTATAGTCCTGAATTCTTCTAGGTGTGGTGTTGCCTAAAGACAGGTAAAATGCCCCCTAAGGGAATTCCTCACCTCTATGGTTCTACAACTGGGTTCTCCTCATATTTCAGGATAAGGAACCTTTTTTTAAAAACAAAAAATGCCTTCATTCTCAGAGCACGAAGAACCTTTTATGAGAAGAAGGTAGATGGAGAATGCTTATTCTCCTGGCAAATAGCAACTGTGGAAACACTATTTTCATATAGACCTGGCAAATGGCTTCCAGTATTTTCTGTCCAAATATTTCATCTCCTCACCAGCTTTGCATACATCTTGGCACTGCACAGCCCAGTAGTACCACATCATTTCATGGCACTGAGCCAAAAGTGTGCCCAGCAGTGCTTAGCACCATACAGGGAGTCTACAGGGCCCTCCAAGCTCCCACCACCACACTCCTACCGGAGCAAAAGGGGAGACTATCAGGCAGCAAAGTCATGGTGTTGTTATTATTACCCTGATGTGTAATAAATCTGTGTAGTGCAATAAATTAAGGCAAGGCTCTGTTCTCACTTTACAGGCTGCCAATAGTTTTATTGTAACAGTTTAAAGATGTGAGTTTTCCTTTTTAGGCAGAGTAGAGGAAGCTGTGAAATTCGAAGAGAGAACAAAAGGATACTCGAGTGTAGTTTGTAAGACCGTTATTGTACAAGAACTGGTTCATCAGGACATCCAGCACCTAATGTTTTTCTGTTTAATGATATTAGAGAACAGCGAGGCCTTACAATGGCCACAAGAGTTCATTTGAATCCATTTTCATATCCATGTCTCACTGCTGAGTTCTGCTGACCTGACCTCTTGCACTAGACTCACAGTGCTTTCTTTTGGTGATAAACCTGAGTGATTGTAAGATCACAAATTGGTTCTGGAATTCATTAAAGTCAGCAAATGAGCATTAAAAGATACTTGCATAGGCTGAGTTTGTGATAATCTGTCTATTTTGGCAATTACAGCTCAGAGGATGAACAGAGGGGCGGTGAGAAAAAACCCTCCAACTCCCAGCAAGATGATAATCTATTTCAGATGTCTGTCAAGGATGCACATGCCCTGGCTTTTCTTCCTTCACACCTTGAACCCTGGGTGCAGGAGGCAAGGGAAGGATTTGAGAATGCTTCACCTCTACCCTTTGCCAAGTTCAAAGCCCAAGTGAGCCCTTCAATCAGGTCCCTGGCACACCTGACACTTCGTTATTATTATTTTTTTTAGCAAGAGCCCCTTTCTTTGGTAGCAAATTCTATTTCTATTCTTTGTTTTAGAACTCGACCCTTACTTTTTTTTTACTCAAATGTTAGTCATTCAAGATTTCTTAACCCTTTGCTTACTGAGTCTTCCATCTTTTTCTTCTGTCTTCGTCTAGGATCACAGGTTATTTCTCCCTAAACTAGACACACTGGGTGCTGCTGCTCTACTCTGTGTCATTGTATCCCCTGAACACTGGGAGGCTATTGAGTACAGAGTTGATATTCAATATATAAATATTGATTGGCTTTTTTTTTTTTTTTTGAGATGGATTCTTGCTCTGTCACCCAGGCTGGAGTGCAGTGGCGTGCTCTCGGCTTACTGCAACCTCTGCCTCCTGAGTTCAAGTGATTCTCCTGCCTCAGCCTCCCAAGTAGCTGGGATTACAGGCATGCACCACCATACCCAGCTAATTTTTGTATTTTCAGTAGAGATGGGTTTCACCATGTTGGCCAGGCTGGTCTCAAAATCCTGACCTCAGGTGATCTGCCTGCCTTGGCCTCCCAAAGTGCTGGGATCACAGGTATGAGCCACCACACCTGACCTGACTGACTTTCAAAATCGCCTTCTAGTTTATTCTGTAAACACCAGCTCTACTACTTTAGTTTAACATCATTCATGTACTGCCCTGAAGAACTATATGCCCCTTATGACCTTACAGCCAAAAATGATTGACTCCCTTGGTAATCCTCCTTGCAAAACCCTAAGACTCACCCCCTCACTCTTCCTTAGCAAAATACTATACTCTTTTGCTTGAGTCTCATTTATTAGCAGCAAATGCTACCACAAGAAACTTCATTCACTGAGTTTACATATTCTTGTAAATTCTATTTCTCTCTCTTATTTTTCCCCTAATACAGTCTACCCCTGGCCAATCTATAACAATCCGAATCAGTAGAAACTCTGGAAAAACTGAGGTCATAATTTCTGAATCTGGTTTGAATTTGGAATTTGCTCCCTCAGCTCAAAATTAATATTGTAAATTTACTGGAAATGTGTTTTCTGCTTTTCGGACTCAAGCTAGTAGTTTTATACACAAAATTGGGTATCTGGCTTAACTAGTTACTGAAAGAAAAAGGACCTCTCCAGCTCCTTTTCTGGCCTTTCTCCTATCCCACTACTTCCCTCCACCCACCACACACACACACACACACACACACACACACACACACACCCCCAACACCACTCACTGAAGATGGGGAAGATGGAGTTCTTCCTTGAATTCCCCTTAGGTTGTATCATTGTTTGGAAGTTATTGGTTCTTATCCAAAAGCAGACGTGGACAGAGTAAGGAGTTTTAGCTCAGCCATATAAAGTAGCATAAGCCTCAGGCTTTAATCTTTCCATAAGGCTGCACTGGTATATAGTTTTTCTTCTATTGAATATAACAGATCCATATTAACAAACATTTATTGAATGCTTACTTTGAAAACCAGTACTGTATTGTCCCTTATATTATCTCATTTAACTTAATTATTGCTCTTTAAGATAGTATTCTCACTTTATAAATGAGAAAGCAAATATTCAGAAAGTGACTTGCACTGAGTGGGAGAAACATATTTTTTTTTAATTCCAAGCCCATTGCCCTTTCTTCTTGTTTGATTTTTAACTTCATGATAATAGAGCTCAATTACAAGAACTGGAACTCTCTGTATAAGTTGGTTATTCTTTTTTTTTGAGACGGAGTCTTGCTCTGTCGCCCAGGCTGGAGTGCAGTGGCCAGATCTCAGCTCACTGCAAGCTCCGCCTCCCGGGTTCAGGCCATTCTCCTGCCTCAGCCTCCCGAGTAGCTGGGACTACAGGCGCCCGCCACCTCACCCAGCTAGTTTTTTTGTATTTTTTAGTAGAGACGGGGTTTCACCGTGTTAGCCAGGATGGTCTCAATCTCCTGACCTCGTGATCCGCCCATCTCGGCCTCCCAAAGTGCTGGGATTACAGGCGTGAGCCACTGCGCCTGGCCAAGTTGGTTATTCTTAAATGATCTACACAGAGTGCAGAAATCCTATCACAAAAAATCCATTGTAACAAAACCTCTCTCTAAGAAAACCCCATTCTAGAGCTGTCATTGGCTCCTAACTTTTATCTAGTAAACATTCAAGGAATATTTTGTAAACGTTTACCCAAATTTCTCACTGGAAATTTTGTGCTTAGAATGTCTTCAAAATTGGGTTCAAGTATCAGGTACTAAGGGAAGGAATAGGAAACCTGATGATATTGTACAATGTTTGGTGTGTATTCCTTTATACAGTAAATAGTGAGTCTAAAAGTTGTGTTAGCTCAGTTTGTTGTAAAATAAAGAGACAGTACCATGGAAATAGAAGGGAATAAAAAAGCTCCACTTAGAGATTTTTTTAAAGGTACTTGAATCATAATGTCAATTAAAGAAAAGTAATTTGGTTAATGAATAACAGTTTGTCTTTCCTATAAAATAGCTAATAGTTTTGAGCACCTATGATGTATCAGTTAACACTGTAAATTTTTAAATGTATTATTTAATCTTCACAACAACCCTATGAAGTAAATATTATCCTAATTTTACACACAAAGGAACTGAAGCTCAGAATGGTTAAATAATTTGCCCAAGGTCACACAGCTGGTAAGAAGCAAGATCAGAATTTGAACTCATGCTGTGTGACTCGAGCCTACATGTTTAACCACACTTAGGGATGTCAGATAAAATATAGTTACACTTGATTGTTGGATAAACAAATCCTAAATATTGCATGGAACATATTTTTACTAAAAGCATATTTTTTGTTTATCTGAAATTCAAATTCAACTGGGGATCCTCTATTTTTATTTGCTAAATCTAGCAACCCTAACCACACTATTCTGCCTTCTGTAAATTCAGATATCCATATATTTGGGTTGTTTAATTTGCAGCTTACACATGCTTGAGTTTTTTGTTCTGTTTTGTTTTTTACAGAATAAATGATGTTAATTCACATCTACGAAGCTAGGCTCCTGGATTTCTCTTGTCTCCATTTACTGAAGGCTGGGTTGGTCTGATGCCAGTCTTCTCCCTGATAGTGCAGCTAAGTGCAAGCTTTTCTCTTCCGATAAGAAAAGACTTCACTTACTGTTGGCACATTCTGGCCTTCTGCCTACACTGGGCTCTCTCTCCAGTGGCCAGCTGTGTCTTGCCTGGTGCTCATCATTATCCAACTTTCTTGCCTCAGGAATCCTTGATTCTTTCCAAGATTTGCAGAGGTGCATGACTGAGTAGCAGCTTACTTCCAGACGACAGTGTTCACAGAAGGAAACAGAAAAGAATCAGTGGGCTGGAACTTAGAAGAACTTTATATATAAAGTCCATTGAATAAAACATATAAATAGGCAATACATACACCACCAAATGAACAACTCTTATTTCTCCATGAGTATCTTCCAGTCTGATTTAGCTCTCTTACGATGCACAATATGCACCTGCCTGTATACCTTCTTTCACCACTTGGATCACCTAAGCTGAAAATACAGAAATTATTTTCAGTGGCCATGTAGAAACCAACTGTATTGCCCCTCAAATCACACAATGCATTAAAAAACAAATATAAAAGCCTTTGGAATTGGCTGATCTTTATCATCTTTTAACAATGTGAATAACCGAAAAGTAACTGTCTATTTACAAGCCTGGATATTTATAGAGTTACCTCTATAGTCGAGATCTTTTAAATATTTCAAACAGCCTGAATTTCTATAACCCAAGAATAGAATAATAGTAATAGGTATACTTATTATAACATAAAATAACATTTTGTCATTATGTGCCAGTCTCTATGAGGAGTACTGTCCATGCATTCTCTCTCTCAGTTTTTACCAAAGCACTATGAAATTTTGTACTCTTTTTAGTATCAGATAACAGACAAGAACACTGAGGCTACAACAGTTTAAGTAACTTGTCCAAGGCTGCACAGCTAGTGGCAAAAGCTGCATTTAAAGCTATGTAGCCTCACTCCAGGGATCACATACTTAATTACTGCATAACGATACCTTTACATCGTAAGATCAGTGGTAGATAGCGCTTTTTTTGGTGAAAATGTAGGGTTTTTTTTTTTTTTAAGTTTTAAATCTGTTGCCAGCTCTTTCATTTCAAAGGCATGAAGTGTTCTCTTTGTTAAATAGTAAAGAACATCTAGGAAGAGGAGAAGTTGGGCAGTAAGTGGCCAACATGATAGGATTAAATGAAACGCTATGTGGCTAGTACATAGGTTATATATACCTCATGTAACCAACCATAAGACTTAGACATGTCCATGCCCTGGTTCACCTAGACAAGTCCACTAATCACTTGCTTGGATATCATAGCAATGGCAAATTGCTAGAAAGGATTCTAAATGCTTACTCTCATTTTCTGTACTTATCTCAAGGTCAACTGGTCATTTTGTGGACCAGCACCAACAATCTATGGACCACATTTTGAGTGGCACTAATATAGATAACATCAGTTTAGTTAATTCAAGTATACAAATAACCAGTAAAGTATATGGTTCGCTTATATTCTCTTTCTCTCTGTCTACACACCCACAGACACATGCTCCTGAATACTTATTCCTGAAACACTTACTGAGAACCTACTATATTCTTGTTACTTTTCTAGGCTCTGAGAATATAGTAATGAATAAAGAAAATCAAGTACCTGCTTTCAGGGAACTTAAAATTCTAATTCAATCAATGTCTTCATACCCAAACATCTGGGTACCAGTTTGAGGCTTTGCCAATTAACAGCTCTCTGCTTTTGTGTAAATTCATTTAATCTTTCTAAGCAAGTCTTTCCCTTTACAATATGAGACTAATAATACGTAGTTTAATGGCATCATTGGTAGGATCAGATATTGTGAAAACTGTAAAATCACATACCAACGCCAGGTTACATTTTTATCATGTGCCCTTCTTGAGTGAAGGGACGGTATTTTTCCTGTCTTTGTATCCTCAGCAGCAAGCATAAGGGCTTGCTAAGTAACAAGCTTCAGTTAAGGCTCATTGAATAAACGTGCCTAATGTCCTGTATATGTGAAATACATTTTTTGTTTAAAATATTATACCTGCTCTTCAAATCCTTAAAAGCTACTGCACCAATAAGAAAAGTATATAAGGCATTGTAGGGCATAACATAAGTAATTCTACTCTTGCATCATAGATTCCTAAGAGTTCAAGCTCTAAACATGTATTTTCTAAACATTTATTAGATGGAAGCCTCTTTTTATTGATATGTATCACAATCTTCTTAAAGGCTTCAATTGGTCCCAGAAGTGTCTATGCTGGTCCTGTCAGTTCTAAGAATAACTGTGCTCTTTAGAATTACAAACTAGAACTGAATTGTAAAAGTGCCCTAAGTTTGGGGAGCCTTTGGAAGAAATTCTCAGCCAATAATAACATGAAAAGAAATGTACCTGGTCTGTTTCTCTTCAAACGTCTGAACTTTATGTTAGAAAAGTTGCTTCCAGGGTATAAAGACTTTCTTTTTGAGGGCTAGTGATGTTACTGTTAGAGTTAGACAGGGGTATGGATGCTCTACAGACTTCATGAAAGTGCATAACTACTTTCAGTGGCTATTTGAAGAGTACCTTATTTTATAAGGTGCCCCTTATATTGCAAGGGACATTAACGAAATTAAAACACAGTGATTTGCAAGGAATAATATTTAGTAATGAGAATAAAATGAATACATAAAATGCACTATAAGGCAGCCTATAAGTGCCATAGGCGAGGAATGAATAGGAACTACTTCAGAGGAGTGCTCCACTTAGAAGCTGCAATATGAGACAGGCCTTCAAGGATTTCCACAGATTTTAGGTTTGATAGAGGGAATGGAAGGCATTTGTTGCAGGCAGAGAGGCAACTTAATAAGTTGACTCCTTTGTAAAAAGCTAGTAGGAGTTACAGCAAGTAGTTTGGTATACGTGTAAGGGTATAGTGAAAGGTAAGGCTAGAAAAGTAGGATGGAGATACATAATTGGGCAAGTGCCAGATTGAGCAGTTTGTACTAAATTTGATGGGGAACTATTGATAGTTTTTAAAATAGGGTGGAGTCATGATCTGGCCAATGCTTTAGGAAGACGGTTTTGGCAAGAACACGAGACAGACTGAAGGGAAGGCAACTAAGCAGGAGACCAGACAGGAGAGCACAGCAAAAGTCTCAACCTAGGTTAACCAATACCTGACCTAGGGTCGTGGCAATAGAGCTAGAGAGGTGGGGGCAGATGGAAGGGTCACTGTGTAGACAGTACAGTATTTGTACCTGTGCAGTCCAATATAGTATCTCATAGTCAAGGCTCTTTAAATGTAACTTTAATGAAAATTAAATAGGATTTAAAATTTAGGCCGGGCATGATGGCTCACGCCTGTAATCCCAGCACTTTCGGAGGTGGAGGCAGGCAGATCACAAGGTCAGGAGATTGAGACCATCCTGGCTAACACAGTGAAACCCTGCCTCTACTAAAAATACAAAAATTAGCTGGCCTTGGTGGCCTTTGCCTGAAGTTCCAGCTACTCAGGAGGCTGAGACAGGAGAATCGCTTGAACCTGGGAGGTGGAGGTTGTAGTGAGCCAAGACCGTGCCACAAGACTCTGTCACAAAAAAAAAAAAAAAATTAGTTCCTCTGTTGCATTAGCTGCATTTAAAATGCTCAATAGCCATATGTGACTCTTGTATTGGACTATGCAGATAAAGAACATTTCCATCACAGTGCAATGTTTATTGAACAGTGCAGCTCACTATGCTTTAGGGACTAATTGGGCGTAGAATGAGGAAGATGGATTAAAGGAGGCTTCGGTTTGGCAGCTGAGCGACTGAAAAAGGTAGTGCCATGAACAGAAAAGAGGAAGTCAGGAAGAGGAGGAGCTGGATTTACGAAGAAAGGTGTTGTTTAGCTTCTGTCAAATACCAGGTCAGATAAAGTGTCTACCAAATGGTCAGATATCCCTGGTGAAAGGAAAGGGCAGTGAAAGCAAAGTGCCCGTTGTGTTCTCCCAAAGCTTGTAAAGCAGCCCTGGGAGGATTTAATTGGTTTATCCCCTCCTGCTCTCGGTTTCTCCCATTTGTGAAGCTCCCTGAAGATCATGAGTGGGCAATCCAGTTCCTCAACCTCTCCAAACCAATGGTTCACATATACTGTGACGAGGACAGAAGCCCAAGGGCTTTGCTGTTTTCTTAACTCCTTGGAGCCAGCCTGAACCTTTTTCTCACAGATACTTTGTGCTTCCTCTCCCCTAACCGCCTTACTCACCCTTCCCCATGCTCAACCTTTGGAAAGTCCCCTTGCCCTCACTTGTTTGATTACTTCCTCTCAAACTACTTCTCACAGGGACCATACCAAACCAGTGACTCCACCTCTTACCCTCTCTTCCCTCCCAGCTTAAATTCCAAGGTCTATCACTATAATGACTCCCTTACATAATACTCCTACCCTCTCATCGGCTTTCCCCAGCAAAACTCAGACCTGGTCAAATACAATTCTCCTCCAATCCCCAAGCAATGGAATGTGGCTGGAGGAGAATCACATGGCCTTGCTGAGTGGTCTTACTTTAATGTATGACCATCAACTCAAGAGGGCACTCAGCATTGTCCATACTATGCTTCTCTAGTTACTTTTCCACCCTTCAAGGCGATTATTTCTCACCTTCTTCTATCTCCTTTAATAGCAAACAGCTTCTCATTGTTTAAAGAACAGATCTTACCTCATCAATCCCAGTGAGGCAGCCAGTACACATGGCACTCAGTGGAAACTGGGAAAAGGTCCATACATGTGTGTGTGGGTATGCATGTGTGTGTATGCGCATGTCTGTGTGTTATATGCAGGACTGCTAAAATGCACCACCTCTCCTGGTGGAGCAATCAGAAAGGTACCCCTTCCTCCAGGCTGATGTGACCCCACCAGGGCACATGGCTTTGCAGGCAAAGCAAGGGCTAGATTTCAGCTCCTACTTGCCACCTCTGCCCTGCAGGGGCCTGAGTGTGCCACCACCAAATGTACTGCCTAATCTATCTGCATCTGCACCCAGACACTCTACCTTCTCTCCAGAAATAGCGTGTGAATGCATTCCCTTACTCCTATCCTAGGCCAACTCTTTCACTTGTGTGCTAGATCCAATTGCTTCTCACCTACTTGAAGACACTCTCTCCAGTTGTCTCCTCTTGCCTTCTGTGTCATCAGTTTTACCTCTCTAAAGAATCATTCCGGCTGGGCGCAGTGGCTCACGCCTGTAATCCCAGCACTTGGGAGGCCAAGGTGGGTGGATAACCTGAGGTTGGGAGTTCTAGACCAGCCTGGCCAACATGGAGAAACCCTGTCTCTACTAAAAATATAAAATCAGCCAGGTGTGGTGGCACATGACTATAATCCCAGCTCCTTGGGAGGCTGAGACAGGAGGATCACTTGAACCAGGGAGTTGGAGGTTGCAGTGAGCTGAGATCGCACCACTGCACTCCAGCCTGGCAACAGAGCAAGACTCAAAAAAAAAAAAAAAAAAAAAAAAAAAATTCAAAAAAACCAAAAAAAAAAAAAAAAAAAAAATCATTCCAGCATACCGAAATGAGAAAAGCATTTATCATCTTAAAATACCCTCCCTTTATCTCAAGTACCTCTCTGGCTACTGCCCTTTTCTCCTTCACAGCAAAGTCTCTCAAGAGCTGTTTAGAACACTTTTCTCTTCCTCACCTCCCATCCTATTAACATACCCTAATCAGACTTTCTCCCCTATGACTCCACTGAAACTGTTTTCACCAAGGTCATCAGCAACTTCATCAGGCCACATCCAGTGTTCAAATTCTCATTCCTTATCTTATTAATTTCAGCAGTATCTGATAANACTATAATCCCAGCTCCTTGGGAGGCTGAGACAGGAGGATCACTTGAACCAGGGAGTTGGAGGTTGCAGTGAGCTGAGATCGCACCACTGCACTCCAGCCTGGCAACAGAGCAAGACTCAAAAAAAAAAAAAAAAAAAAAAAAAAAATCATTCCAGCATACCGAAATGAGAAAAGCATTTATCATCTTAAAATACCCTCCCTTTATCTCAAGTACCTCTCTGGCTACTGCCCTTTTCTCCTTCACAGCAAAGTCTCTCAAGAGCTGTTTAGAACACTTTTCTCTTCCTCACCTCCCATCCTATTAACATACCCTAATCAGACTTTCTCCCCTATGACTCCACTGAAACTGTTTTCACCAAGGTCATCAGCAACTTCATCAGGCCACATCCAGTGTTCAAATTCTCATTCCTTATCTTATTAATTTCAGCAGTATCTGATAAGACTCTTCACTCCCTCCTTCCTGAAACAATTCTCTTGTTTCCCAACGTTTCACCTTCTCCTGGTGTTCCTGCCCTGACTGGTAGCTCCTCCTTTTCTACTTACCCTTCAAGTGTTGGAGTGCCTCTTGGTCCTTTCCTTCAGCTATCTCCTCTCCCTGTGTGATCCTAACTAGACTTAAGACTTAAAAAGTATCTATGTGCTAATGAATCCTAAATGTGTCTCTCTAGACTCATATATCAATTGTTTATTTAACATCTCCATTTGGATGTATAATAAGCACCTTAAACGTAACGTGTAAGAAAAGACTCTTGAGTTCCTCAACCCCAGATCTGCTCCTCCATTTCATTAAGTGGCACCGCCATTAACTCAGTCATCAGGCCCGAACCCAAGAATCAACTCTGATTTCTTTTTGTACTTTCACATGCTATGTCCCAAATCCAAATCCATTCCAATCAAAATGTATCTAAATAAAATAAAATAGCCTTCTTCTCATCCTGTCCGTGGCTGCCAGGCTAGTTAGTCCAAGCTACTTTACTGGTATTCCAAGGACATCCGTGCTTCCCCATTATGTATTTTACACACATCAGCAAGACTAACTTTTAACAATGTGAATCAGATGCGGTCATTCCTCGGCTCACCCTTCTCTCATGGTTTCCAGTTCCTGTTATAATGGCCCACAGGTTTCACTGGATCTGGCCACTGGCCCGCCTCTCCGAGCCTAGCTGGTACTGCTCTCGGGCTGGCTGACGCTGCTCAGCCATGCTGGCCTTTCACTGTTTCTGCAACATGGCAAACGTATCCCCACCTCTGTGTTTACGGCTGATTTTCTCTCAGCCTGGAAAGGCTATTCCTCCTCCCGGCCCGCATGTTTGCAAGACTTAATTCCTTCATCCCGTGTGTATGCGCTCAAAGGTCTCCTTTGAGAGGCAGTATCTCACCAGGTGTAAAGTCACCCTATCCCCTGCTTTATTTTTCTCCACACCACTTATCATTACCTGCAATTTTTGTCACTTATTTGTTGTCTGTCTTCCCTCTCCCACTCCACTACCCTCTTGCAAGCTGCAAGAGGGTATTTGCCTGTCTATGGCTTTATCCCTCTGCGCTTAGTGACAACAGCGCCTAGAACCTAACAGGTGCTCAATTAGGGCTTGTTGAATGATTGCCTTCCCTCCAAATTCTCTTCCTGAATCTTTGGACCCTTCCTCATTTTTTTTCCGGTCTTACCCACCTCCCATCCCGCCCTATGCAAAGCTAAAACTCCCCATCCCTTCCCGGTAGTTTCAGGCTTTCCCGGCTCCTGTGTGCGCGGCTCCTTTAAGCGGACTCCGGAACACTGCGGGGAAGGCGGGGCCGAAGCCCAGCTGTTGCCAACTTGGAGGGGCGGGGCAGAACCAGGGGGCGGGGCCTGCGTGCTGCGTGCGTGCGCGTTCTGGAGGAGGCGCCGCCGCCGCTCCCGAGGCCGCCGCCGCCGTCGCCGCGCAGAGCCGGAGCAGGAGCCACGGCCGAGAGGAGGGAGGAGGAGGAGGAGGAGGTGGAGGAGGTGGAGGAGGCGCTGGACCGGGGGGGTGAGTGAGGGGCGGGGAGCCCCAGACGGCCCCAGAGGGAGCGGGGGGCGCGGGTCGGCCGAGCAGAGGGTGAGGCGGCTCATGTCGCCGGTCAGTCGCCTGGCTCCCCCTTCCTCCTCCGCGTTCCATCGGTGTCCGGGGCGGCGGCCCGGGAGCCTGGCCGGCGGGAGGGGCCGGGGATCTGGGAGGCCCGGCCGCAGCCAGGACCAGGGCCAGCCACGCCCGCGGACCGACCCGGTCGACTGTAGGCCTGCGGGAGACCGTCGGGAGGGGCCCCGGCCGGCTGTGGGAGAGAAAGAGGACATTGTGTCCCCCACCCTTCAACTCCCTGAGGTGTCATAGCACAAGCCCATTTACCTCGCCGTCTCCCCAGACACGGTGCCCTCGTCCCTCACTGCCTGAGAGACGTAGAAGGTTGGACATCGCTGCCTTCCTCCTCTTGCATGTCCCCTGTCTAGGGTCAGAGCTTCCTTCAAACCCAGCTCTCCCTTTTGGGCCGGAGGGAGGGGCGGGGCGACACACAGGGAAGGGGGTTGGAGGGTTGGGTGAATTCTCTGTCCTCTGCTGTAGAAGTGCGGGTAGACTGGAGCGTTGCTGTCTCCGGGCTCACTTGTCAGGGTTCAGGGTCTCCATTTCCTTCCTTTATTCCCCCAGTGAATAGGGCTGACATCTACATCCCACTCCACCTTCCAGCCCCTTTCCCGCCTTCTTTACCCCCCTGTCTTCCGTAGCTTACCATGTGTTCGCCTTTTCAGTGTTACTTTTCATGCGTCTCTGCTTCTTCCCTGAATTTTGTTAGGGAAGAGGTCACGGTGTGATTCTTGTTATCCTTCAAACTAGCGTTGGTGAGAGTATCTCTTGCCCCCTTACTCAGGAAGTTAAGGACAGTGTCTTCAGCCGAATTGTGTAATTTACTGCTACGGGGAGAAGATGAGAGGAAGACATTTGTGCCTACAAAATGGGATCTCCTCATAGAGCTGAGAACCAGAGTTTAGGGAACCTTTGACCTCTTGGAAAAAGAACTGCCGTTGAGGAGTAATGCATTCTGTTTTGGGAGGGAAAATAGTTTTGTTACTTCTTTGAGGGGAGGAGGTATAAAAAATGAAATAGAATAATAGAGCAGAAGGTGAATGAGCCACAGCCCTACAGGTGGCCACTCTTCTCCTTAGGTGGCGGATGATGGTTCTGTTTTTATTACAGTAAGAGTAAAGCATCAGCTCTTAGATTTAACTTGGGGCTCCTACCGTCAAAAGCATGAAGGGCCGTGTCAGAAGAGATGCTGCTGGAAACAGGATTTGGAAACTTTCTTTGGGTTTCCTGTCAGAATGTGTGGGGGTGGACATGCCTATGTGTAGTTTTTCTTTCCTTGTAATGTAATTTATTTCTGTGATACTTTGACATAATAAGCATTAAATTAGGCCCCAGACTTTCTGTCTTTATTATGCTTTCCTGTAACATTTTTGTTTTGAAATTATATGGTTCGATATTCTTTTGTAGCATGATATTTCAGTGAATCCTGTCTAGTTTCCTTGGTGTTTTAAATTATGGTCTGCTTCAGATAAGATTAGCTGTTAGGTATTGAGGATCATATGTTCAGTATTTGTTGAATGAATTGAATGATTACAAAGATGAGTCCAGGTGTTAAATCTGTCCTTTAGAGAGGTACCCTGTATTAAGATATTGCAGTCCATTTCCAGTTTGTAAAATAGTAATTCTTAACCTTTTCTAGGCCACTGACACCTTTGAGAATATGATGAAATATATAAACTCCCTCCCCAGAATAAAGTTAGTAGGCATTTATTCACAAAATTTTGCGTTAATTTTAGGGACCCTCTGAGGCCAACCATGAACATATGTCTTAGAAGTGAACTGGATGGAATCCCTCAGTGTTACACAGTTAGATATTAACTCAAAAGCCTTTGTTCACTCTTTGTATGGCCTCAGGAAGGACAGTATCTACACTTAATATACCCCAGACGACAAGTATATTCATATACGTTGATCCTGTAGTCCTTCTGGAAATGAATCTCAAGGAAATATTCCAAAAGAAAGAAAATGTTGTATATGCACATGTTCGTTTAGTTATTTTAATAGATGGGAAGAAAAGGAAACTACTGGCCCAACAGCAGAAACATACACACTTTTGCAATCACTGAAAAAGGTTAGAAATGAAGATTATTAATCTCCTAATTGATCTTCCAGCTTCCACTCTTGCCCCTCCACCCCAAGTTGATTTCCACACAGCAGCTACAATGATGCTCACAAACTTCAGAACAAGTCTTTCTTCTATTCAAAACCCTCCAGTGTTTTCCCATCTCATTCGCGGTAAAATCCAAAGTTCTTACCATGGCTTACAAGCCTTACAGTGGCCCAGCTACTTCTCGAATCTCAAGCCCCTTTACTTTTCCTCTTGCTTACTGTACTCCAGCCACACTGGCCTCGTAGTTCCCAAAAAGGTAAAATACACTCAGGTGTCTACACTTGATGTCCTCTCTGCCTGTAATATATCCCTCACTTCCTTCAGGTCTCTGCACCAGTCTCAGTCTTCCCTTACTACCCTTCCCTGCCACTGTTTTTATCTCCTTACCCTACGTTATACTCTGAAGACTAGGTTATACTAATTTTGACAGCCACAGTTGTTGACAAACGTTCCATGGTAATGTCACTTGTATACTTGCATTGGACATTATTGTTTAACATTTGAGAAACAATGTCAGTCATAAAAGGAGATCTTTCAGATTGTTAAGTTGAATATTTCAACAGCTCACATTTAAAGTTCGGATGTTAGCTTACCTCTCTTCAACATTTAACTACAGGGTGCTAATTGTTGGATACAGAGATGAATTAGACAGGGTCTCTGCCCTCGGGGTTTCACAGTCTGTCATGATTTGTATTGTAATAGTTAAGTTACTTCAGATCTTGCCAGTGTTTAGTGTTACCTATGAACTTTAGTGTATGGTTGATGATATTTTATATAAAATAGGGATTAGACATCCAAGTTTTCAAGTCGGTAGTTGTTTTTTTCCTTACAAAGGGATATTTTTAAAAATGAAAAAAAGAGTCTTGCTCTGTCACCCAGCCTGATGTGCAGTGGTGCAGTCTTGGCTCACTGCAACCTCTGCCTCCTGGGTTCAAGCGATTCTCCTGTCTCAGCCTCCCGAGTAACTGGGATAACAGGTACCCACCACCAAGCCCAGCTAATTTTTTCTTTTTTTTTTATTGTTAGTAGAGACGAGGTTTCACCATGTTGGCCAGGCTGATCTCAAACTCCTGACCTCCAGTGATCGGCCACCTTGGCCTCCAAAAGTGTTGGGATTACAGGTGTGAGCCACTGTGGCCGGCAACAAAGGGATTTTTAATGGTATCTGTAATTTGTTTAATTTCTGTTTTGTGTGCTGTTTTTAGAATTTTATAGCTGTGACAGCCCCATGTTTTGTTCTTTGCAGTAAATTGTGTAGGTACTTAGTTGAAGACTCACAGTTGAATTTTTTTGTTGTAATTCTTTATAGTTGTTCAAAAAAGAGACTTTTTTTTTTTTTTTTTTTTTTTGAGACAGAGTCTTGATCTGTCACCCAGGCTGGAGTATAGTGATGTGATCTCAGCTCACTACAACCTCCGTCTCCCAGGTTCAAGGGATTCTCCTGCTTTAGCCTCCTGAGTAGCTGGAATTACAGGTGCTTGCCACCACACCCGGCTAATTTGTGTATTTTTTTAAGTAGAAACAGGGTTTCACCATGTTGGTCAGGCTGGTCTTGAACTCCTGACCTCATGATCCGCCCGCCTCGGCCTCCCAAAGTGCTGGCCTCGTGTGGCTGAGACTATTGTTTTTGTTAAATAGGTCAACATTGAAATTTTATTTAGTTTATAGGGGATGATGATACCAGTCAGTTTTGATAGAAAACTATACCATTGTGAGGGCTTTGCCCAGTATTTCAGGTTCTGGAACCTAGATGGCTTAATTTGTCATAGGTGGGGAGCTTTGACATCTATACAAGGGAGTGCGTTGAATCACTTGAGTTACTTGAAAGCACCTTGCTCTGTTTCTGACATGTGATAGGGACACCGTAAATGTTCATTGAACCTCAGATAACTTCTGATCTTGTGGTTCTAAAATTCTCTTTAGTTGATCAATGAAAATAATGTAAAGCATTTATATTTTAATATTGGGATACATTTGAAATTGTAAATGTAAGTTTACTTGTTTGTAATGTCCCTTTCCAAATTAATTGGTTGTAACAATTAATTGATTACACCTAATCATTTGTAAGAAGAGTTACGGCCTATTTCCAAGAATTTTTTGCTTATTCTGATGTCATGTAAGTGCTGCATTACTTAATGCCAGATGCATATCTTGTGAAAAAGGTTAGCATTAAACAAAAGTATTTAAGCTTTAGTATGTTACTGAGACAGATGAAGTGTCCATTTTTTCTTTTATTGTGTGCGTGAAGTATGGGGATTACAAGCAGTCGTTTTTATGTGCTTTTCAGTTTTTCATATACAAAGATGATGTTAATATTAGCTCATTTACATTTTGAAACTTTTGTAACAGTGATATAGATTTGCACTGCATAATTCACGTTCTGTCAGTCCCCTACACACAGTTGTGAGGTAACTGGTTAAGAGGGCACTTTGTTTCAAAGTTAGATGATCCAGATGAGTATTGAATCTATAAGCTTAGCTTTGTTCATTATCGTGAGGTTCTGATCAACAAAACAGTTCAACAGAGAACCATGCTGTGCTCTCATTTCCGCTTGAAAATAAACCTTTTAGAGGTAGAAGGTACAAACATGCATATACACATGCACCAATAAAAAAAGGAAATTGTGTATGGTTATTAAGGTAGAGTTGAAACAGGAAATAACGTGCTTTTATAAGTGATTTAAAATAATTCTTTTAATAAAATTTTCAGAAGTACATGATATCCACATGGAAAATTAAATGTTTTATGAAATAAACTCCAATCAGTAGACCAGTTAATGGCTTTTATTTTTTATTTTTTATTTTTTTTTTTGAGACAGAGTCTCACTCTGTCGCCCAGGCTGGAGTGCAGTGGCCGGATCTCAGCTCACTGCAAGCTCCGCCTCCCGGGTTTACGCCATTCTCCTGCCTCAGCCTCCTGAGTAGCTGGGACTACAGGCGGCCGCCACCTCGCCGGTATTTTTTAGTAGAGATGGGGTTTCACCGTGTTAGCCAGGATGGTCTCGATCTCCTGACCTTGTGATCCGCCTGTCTCGGCCTCCCTAAGTGCTGGGATTACAGGCTTGAGCCACTGCGCCCGGCCAATGGCTTTTTAAAAAGCACTAATGACTTATTTACTTAGGCTATATAAATTTAGGTTAGATAAATCTGAAAAAAATTTATTTATAAATCACTCAAATTTTCCCAGTGTTTCTTACCTCTAACCTATTTAGTTTATACTGGTAGAGTGGTTCAAAGTGTTAAAGTTAACCAAATTTAAAATTAAATATGTATTCATATGGTTTAGTGTCTGAATGTATTTAAATTAGGGCATATTTCCTAAGAATAGCAGTATATTAAACTAAAAAAAAACTAATAAAAGATACTATTGGGTTAATTAAAACTTGAAGTGCCTTACCTTGAACTCCTGGGTGTATACACCTATAACATGTTACTACTCATTCATGGTTTTTTGCAGTGCAGTGCTGTACCCACTTATTCTGGATGTAAAAGATAATTTTGTTCATGATGGGACTGTGGTTTAGCTGTCTTTTGTTTTTTAACTGTTTTCTTTTTTGTTTGTTTGGTTTCTTGTCTTTAGAAAAGACAAAACTATAAAAAGAGGCACAAAGAACTGAATACAACTATTTGGATATATCCCAAATGCAGTTTATATGACTGTAAGTTAGTAGTGGAAATCTTTTATTGCTGACTATACATTTCAGATATGTCAGATGTGTAATCCAGAGAGTAAATTCACTCACTGTATTTTCAGTGATATTTTAAAATTTCTTTATCAGTATAACCATTCTGTTCTAGACACGTTGGCTGTATTATAAAACATTAAGCAAACAGGCACTAAGTTAAATATTGTAGCAGTTGAAATTTTAACAATAATCTTTCAGTTTTACACAGTTAACAATCTAGCTCAAATCTATTGATACCCTTGGAACTACCCTGTAAATTCCATCCTGTGCTTTTGAAAAGGTTGCATAATTTCTTTTCTTTTTTCTCTCTTCTTTTCTCTTCCTCTTCCTTTTCTTTTCTTTTCTATTTCCCTTTTCTTCCTTTTTCTTTCACAGAGTCTTGCTATATCACCCACGCTGGTCTCCACCTCCTGGGCTCAAGCTCTCCTCCCACTTCAGCCTCCTGAGTAGCTGGGACTACAGGCGTGTGCCACCAGAGTTAATTCATAATTTCATTAATAGATTTCAGATTTAGTCATTGAACAGATGTTTGAGTAACCCCAAATTAGGCTCTTTGATGAATACTGAGATGTGAAGGTGTAGTTTCTGCTTTAAGGAATTTATAGTCTATCAGTTTATTTTGTTTGCCACAGCCTGTCATGTGTTTTATAAATCACTGTTGTATTTTCATGATAGAGTGAAAATAGAATGATACTCATTTTTTTAAGTAAAATAAATTGTGAGCATTTCAAATTCTCTTAGTTGGTGAACAGCTATTTCGGTGGTCTTGTTTTCTAATAGCTTATTAGTATTGGACCAAATCAGTTTCCCAGTTGTTCAAAATAGAGTTAAATAAGAATTTTTTCCTTTACTGCCTGTTTTACTTCAGTCCAACACTTATTTTTAGTAAATAGCTTTTCTGCATAGGTATACATACATACACACACATACACATATGCCTGTATATACAGACATTGTAGGGAAGTTGTTTCCTGGTTCAGCTAGTAATTTCAATTCTCTGTTTAATGTCAGAAGTTGTTTTGTAGAATGGCATGTTAATATTTTTTTCTACGCTGATTAGAATCATCCTTTGCCACTAAAGTCAACTATCTGCTAGGACAGAAATGTGCAAATAGACAACATGCATAAATGTGCATTTTTAGTGACTGTTGTTAGCTTGACAGTTTTATTTTCAAGATCTTCTTCTCTCCCAACCTAATTATGATGTGCTTATAAGGCAACAATAATATATTTAGTTAGTTTGCAAAATGAGAATAATTGTTCTGGTTTTTCCATTTTTGCATGTTTTGAGTTTGGATTAATTGGATATGTATTATTCTCAGTAGACGTATATAATAAAATAGTCCATTTAATTGTGATTCTTTCTTTTGGAACATTGGCTGACTTTTAGATAGTGGACCTTGTGCAGTTTCATAAATACAGGTACTACTGAGTTTTGGATGACATTCTTTACACAACCTAAAAGTAAAGGTGAGCATAATAGAAGCTGGAAACAAGCTTCTGGGCATAATAGAAGCTGGAAACAAGTCTGACATTTTCTTTGCACTAAGAAATGTATTTCGTATTCCAAGTAATATGCCCTTGTTAGGTTCAGGATGTTTTTCAGTGGTTATAACTGCTTAAACATTATTTTTTTCTGTTTAAAGTAATTCATGTTATACTGTAGCAAATTTTGAAAAGAATGTTAAGTGTAAAGAATAAATTGAAAACATCCATGATCCTATCATTCAGAAAAAATTACTGCTAATCTTTTAATATACATTTTTCCAGTTCGTTCCTTGCATGTACAGATTTTTTATTTATTTATTTATTTTTTTACGAAACTTAGAATTATAACTTTATATATACTATTTTGATCCTACTTTTTTTTTTCCTGAATGGGATGTTGGTCTCCTAGTTTGAGACTTTACGGTTGATTCTTTATAATATTACTATTTTAAATAATACTGGAACAGACATTTTTTGTACATGTATCTTTGATTGCATCTCTGTTTTTTTTTTCTTCTTGTAGGATAGATTCCCAGAAGTGGGGTAACTGGATCAGAGGGTGATTACCCTGTGTATAAGAGTATGTGTCTCACTGCACCTTCAATGGCATTGAGTAGGTCAGTTTTTACAATCTTTGCCAATGTGATAGATATCTGTTACATTCTTGGGGGGTAATGGCAAAAATCCTCATATTAATAATGTGTAAAACCATCATAGCGTATGAAAGAAATTTGCAGTTATCTTCCAAAAAACTTATTGAAATGAGTTTCTTTAAAAATATTTTAGGTAAAAGTAATCTGTGACAAAAAAAAATTACCATAAAGTTGCAATTTGAGCATTTTTTTGGAGAGCTAAAATTTTAATATTCTTTTATTAAAATGACAAACATGAGAAAGCTTGTTTTATAGTATGTAATAAGTAGAAATATTATGTAAAACTAAATTATTTCAGATAGATGAAGGGGTTAGTCACATGGTTCTGACTTTAAAAACAAAAAATCTGTTAGTGTTTAGAGCAGTAGCTCTGGAGTTAGGCAGCCTGGGTTCGTGTCCTTGCTTTGCCACTCACTAAGTATATGATTTGAGGCAACCTGCTAAATATGTGTATGATTTTATTTTTCTAAACCTTGGCTTCCTTATTTTTATAAAAGGAGAATAATAATATCTACCCCATAGGATTGTTGAGAGGATTAGAAATAATGCGTAAGACCCCTTGGCACATTTAATAAAAACTAGCTATTTTCATTAAATTTGTTTTTTCTGACAGTCTCCTCAAGGGCAAGAAATATCTCATTTTTGTGTTCTTGTTTACATGAATAAATACAGAAATGCAAATGGGCTGTGGTGAGCAGTGGCAGCAGGAGGGGAATGGTGGACATTCTTTGTGGTAGGAATGGCATGTGCCAAGATAGAAGGAAAGTTCAGGAGAAGTTGGAGGACAGGTGATTAATTTGACAGAAGCCTAGCTTTTGTATAGTTAGAAAATATGGAGATAAGGGAGAAATATGGAGATTGGAGCTAGACTTGTAAGTCATTGAATGCTAGGTTGGTAAGCGTAGACTTTTTCAGGAGTGCAAGCTTTGGTATGCGGAAAATGACTTGATAAAAGCATTCATCAAAAAGCAGATGAATTTGCTTGTAGAGTACAGAATGATTTGAGGAAGGAAGAGGTTGAAGACAGGGAATCTGGATTAATAGTAACACAGGTAAGGTAAGATCTGAGGGTTTAAAGGAAAACAGGGAGGGTTTGGGGGAAGTGCTTAGGCTTCATGGTTGTGAAGATCTATGCAATCAATTTGGAGATTAAATTCAAAAGAAACAGTCTAGGCTTATATGCAGTTAGGCAGCCTTTGAGAGAAGATGGGACTCAGTATACTTCGGTTGTTACTATTGTTTTTTAAAAAATTGAAGGATAAAACATTCCGAGATTCCTATCATTTCATCAGTGAAAAGCATATATTTATGCGTTTAAAAATATATATGCACAATCTCCTGCAGTAATTTTATTTAGATAGCATTTTGAGTTCCTGATTAACAGGATATCCTCGCTTTTAGACTTTGTATTTCTGGAGGTATTACCTTAAAACTCTTCACTGTAAGGTGAAATTCTTCTGCATGTGGTTTTTGTAGCGTTTGTGATTGCTGCAGGACTTTAAAAACACCAGTCGTGTGAGCAGAGGTGATGAGAAGTGAAATATAGACTTCTTGTTTGTTAAGTAGCTTCTGAGTAAAATATAGAAGCAAAAAAATGGGAAATTGGGTGTATGATCTTTAGAAAAACATTACTTTTAGTATTCCTGTTTTCTCCTTCACCCCTGAATTTTCCTAATTAAAAAAAGAGAGTTTGCAGATGCCATTTTTAGTCATTCTAGTACCTGACTAGGGCTCTACTCATATTTTCCACTTGACTGAATAATATAAAGCAAGTTAGCTGGAGGTTGATATTAATAGTATTTCTTTTTGACTACTAAGTAAACTCACATGAACTGTGAATTGTTTGCTCGCTATCTTCAATGGGGAAAAGAAGCAACCACCAATTTAAAAAAATACAGGCTTGTGTTTGCATTTTTTAAAACAGTGAGTTGTCATACCTTTTTTAATGTTTCTTTTAGTTTCTAAATATTGCCTAAATTCAAAATAAAGTCCTTATTATTTTACTCAAATCTCTTCCCTTTAAAAGTATTTGAAAATTATTTTAAATGAATAAGCAAATGTAACTCATAGTGCTCATCATAGTGTTGGGGATTGTGTGCGTGTGACTTTTTTTTTTTTTGCTATGCGAATCTGCAAAAGCCCAGATCTGGTCAACTGAATGAAATTTCATTTACTAAAGGGGCTTCAGATATTCAAAACGATGATTTAACGTCTACAGACTATGAGTCTCTTCTGAATAGGTTTGAGGATACTTCTGCCTGTTTGTCCAGCAGAAATCTGAACTATAGTCATTCTCTCCCCATCACTCCTACTCCTTAAACTATAGCTGAGAGAATAGCATAGTCCTTAGTTTGGGCCATTCTGGCATTGTCACTATGATGGACTGTTGTCTTACATTTTTAGAAATGTGCTTGCATCTTGACAGAAAAAATAAATTGCTAAATTAAGTAGCTAGCAGTTTATGGTATACTGTTATAGTTCATTTAATTTTTATGTAAGGTGACATACGAAGTGTCTGAAATGTGAATGGAGTATTATAGCCTTCTATCCCAAAGGATTAAAATAAAAGAAAATGAAGCCTACTGGTTGAATAAAATATTATGTATATTTTTCTGTATCAGAAGATTTTTTTCATACTCCTTTTGAATCAGCAATTTTGAATGCTAACTATAAATTCTTGACTAAGAAATCAGTTATTCCCTACTGTAATAATAAACAGTTTGGTTACTCGTCCAACATGTATTTATTGAGTGATTATTGAGTGCTTGATACTATTCTAGGAACCAGAGATTTAGCAGTGAATAAGATGTGCTTTCATGGCAATTGTTATACCACTGAAGGGTTGACGATCGTAGAGAAACACAGTAGAAAAACAAGTAAATAAGATAATTTCAGAGGTCCTAAATGCCATGAAGAAACTGTAGCAAGATGAAATGATAGAGAATGATGAAAGGATTTTAAATTGAGTGTTGTGGAAAAGCTCACTGAGATGGTGAAATTTAATTTAATGTGGCACCGAATTACAAAATGCCAGACACGTAGCGGTATATAAGAAGAATGAACCAGGCAGAGGGCCCAGTTGGTGCAAAGGCCCTAAAGTGGGAAGCAGGTCATCGTGTTTGAGGAAGAACAAGAAGACCCTTGTCATCACAAGACTAGGAAAAGCCTGGTAGATGAGGTTTATATTGAACAACTCACCGGATATTATTTCTCTTTATGGGTAAATATATGCAACTTGTGAATTTGAAGATGGTGTTACTAATAATACTCATTTAAATCTGTAGGGTAACCAGTAGTTTTTCTAGACATACAGAATCACTGATTTATGGTCCATAAATTATGTTTTTCCCAGGGATCTGCAGAGATAAGAAGGAATTATGATTAGTGTTACAAAAGGCCAAATGAAAATTGTGCATTTACTCTAAATAGATTTATACAGGTAAAATATTATGTATCTTTTCTTTGACCAATGATTATATTGACTCAAATCATTATCATACATTGTAGCGATTTGCAGATTGTTAAGGAAATAAAATATTGTACTTATCCCTTCAAGATCCTAGCATTGGGTTTTGTTAGTTTTTAAGTCTTTGGCAAGTTGAGAATTTTTACTTGTGTGATTTTGATTAACTTTTACTTATGTGATTAATAAGATGTCAATGCAGTTGGTAGACAAAAATCTTTAAAGACACGAAATCCATGAAAGAGAATAGAGTTTTTTTGTAGAAAGGTTGGGAGCCATTGATTAATGTCCTATCTGTAATGAACCTACAGGGAGAAGGGAATCATGTTTTTGAGTGTAGACCCCTTATATCCTATTTAATTTGCACAGTAAATCTATAAAGTAGATATTGTTATTGTTCAGTTTTTTACAGCCAATGAAACTCAAAGTAATTATATAATTTGTGAAAATTTACACAGCTCCAATTATAGAGGATCATGTGGATGGTAAACTTCCAGAAGAAGGAACTTTTGCAATACAAAGCAGAAAATAGGTGATCAATACATACTTGTATCTTGCTTAAATGTAAGCATGAATGAATGAGTAAATGACAGGAGACTGCCTCTATCCCTATACTGTTTTCAGTGAGTCAGACCATTTTTCTCCTAAATGAGTCTAGAAAATTTCTTCAAAAATAAAGTGACTTCACCTGTCTTTTTTTTCATAAATCATATGGTAAAAATCCTGAGGAGAGAAATAAAGACCAAACACTTATAAAGTATAATTTTCTCTTAGGCTTTGTTAACTGAGTAATTTGTAGAATTTTCAGCTTTTAAAAAAAAGTCTGGTTTGCACCATAGTGTTCATTATCAATAACCTCTTTTGATTCTGTTTGTATCTTAATTTTTTTTTTTTGGTAACCATTTAAGAATTTAGTATTCTGAAATGAAGTGATGGAATTACAGTAGTCCAGATGTTTATGTAGCCAGCATTAGTTGTCTACCTAATATCTATCGGTCTGTGGGGAGTGGGGCAGGGTTGCTGGCATGTGTTTGTTTCTGTCTTCTATTAGAATATCAAAGTGTGTTATTTGTTGCTTAGAAATATGAACTGATAATTCTTGGTCATTTAATGGTTAGTAGGATAAATGAGGGGTTTTTTTTTTTTTTTTTTTTTTTAACTAACTAACTAATGTCTATACCCAGGCAGAATAGGAGTATGAAATCTCTCAACCCTGTGTTTATAAAGTTTCTAATCCTTCAGATTAATTAATATCTTAATAAGTTTTAAGTTTAGTATTCTTTTAAATGAATATTTAAAATTAGGAATGGATACCTAAAGGATGAAAGTAAATGTAGGTAATTGAGAAATTGAAAGAAATCTGAGTAAGTTTGAGAAAGGAACATAATTATGATACAGAATTTACCATAGGGGAGTAACACACAGAAGTTGACGTGCTAGACTGGAAAAGGAATTTATTTTCCCAAAAAAGAGAAATGAAATTGATGGAATGAGAGCTAGGAGGAGGTAAATTATGGTTGAAGGAATAGAATACTTTGGATTAGATATTGGAGCCCATGGCCGGGCACTGTGGCTCATGCCTGTAATCCCAGCACTTTGGGAGGCCGAGGAGGGTGGATCACCTGAGGTTGGGAGTTTGAGATCACCCTGACCAACATGGAGAAACCCCGTCTTCACTAAAAAAAAATACGAAAAAACTAGCTGGGCGTGGTGGCGCTTGCCTATAATCCCAGCTACTTGGGAGGGTGAGGCAGGATAATCCCTTGAACCTGGGAGGCAGAGGTTGTGGTGAGCCAAGATGGCACCATTGCACTCCAGCCTGGGCAACAAGAGCGAAAGTTCATCTCAAAAAAAAAAAAAAAAAAAAAAGATACTGCAGCCTACATGGACCTTCAGAGAGTATATGATTACTCTGTCACCATTTGTGGCAGTGTAATTACTACTTCGTGAGGTATGGTGTCTTGTTGGTTTGAGTTGGAAGGACGATAAACCTAGATCAAATGAAGAGGGTTGTTGTGAAGAAGGAACATATTTTAAAATTTGTTTCTCGTTGTCTGAGACTTGTTACGACAGGTCTATGAAAGATAACTTTATATGATATTTTGCTTCTTGGTATCCGCAACGTGTTGGTTTTTAATTTTCCCTGGTGGATTTCTGTATGACAGATTTTAGACTGCCCTACTATTGCATCTTGCTGTTCTCCATTCTAATCATACAATTGATTTAGTAATGACATACATCACCCCCAGCATGAAGTTTTTATGCTTCAGAAAATTGTTTGGCATACAAAGTGCAAGTATCAATTTGCTCTGTAGATGTGTATCTGTAAAAACTGGTGTGATTAATAAGGATATCAGATTAACTTAAGAAAAACCATTTGGGAGGGAGAATATTATAATCAGGCAAACCTTTATTTGCATGTTTAGATTTTCATATATTAGGTTATTTTGGTAGTGTTTCTTTTACATTCAAATGGTAAGAAGCCTGGGAGTTTAGTATCTCGAAATTGGTCTAATAGCATGTAATCTTTTAAAAAAGTTTCTGTGTCGGCCGGGCGCGGTGGCTCAAGCTTGTAATCCCAGCACTTTGGGAGGCCGAGGTGGGCGGATCATGAGGTCAGGAGATCGAGACCATCCTGGCTAACACGGTGAAACCCCGTCTCTACTAAAAAATATGAAAACTAGCCGGGCGAGGTGGCGGGCGCCTGTAGTCCCAGCTACTCGGGAGGCTGAGGCAGGAGAATGACGTAAACCCGGGAGGTGGAGCTTGCAGTGAGCTAAGATCTAGCCACTGCACTCCAGCCTGGGCGACAGAGCGAGACTCCATCTCAAAAAAAAAAGAAGTTTCTGTGTCTTTTTGAATACTTAGTTTCACACCTAGGACAAACCTCAGTTGTAAAACATCCCTTTGAATTTTAAATTACTGTTTAATAACTTCTGACTAGTATTTCACTAAGTGTTACAACTTTTACATTAGAATATGATAGCGTTATAATTCAAGAACCAACCAAAATCTGCAGTAGAAACCATGGGTTGGAGGGTTTTAGTTGATATACTCATCCTGTTATTCCCATTATGCTTCAGACTTGGACTGCTGTCACAACAGAGCATGCTTGAGATTGTGTCACCACTCAGTGCCATCTGCTTACATGTGTACATAAGCTATAGTAGGCCTTAGATACTGGACATAAAGAATCATTGTTTTGTGGTTTTCTTAACTGACTCTGCTTAAGTTCTAGTGTTCTAGGTTGAGCCTGTGGTCAGTTTTGATCTTTTGCGTTTATAACAACACTCCCATAACCACGCATTCAGTGTCCTCTGTGTGTTGGCATACCAAAGATGGACATTTGAAGTTTTTAATAGTGCAAAGAAAATGGCTATTTAATCAGTAAAATTTAAAGGTGATTTTTAAAAACTTTCAAATATTTGAGAGAGTGCCCTTTATATGAAGGACCAACTATCTCTTCCCACCCTGGTTAATTTTCACAATATAATAAACTATTTTTTAGTTATATAGGCCAAAATGTTTTATAGAAAATCAATCATAAAATTGCATTTGTCTGTGCTGTTTTTAAAAAGTTCTCTATTGTTATTGGTAAATGCAGAATACCAGTGTTTACATAGTATGATTTTAGTACTTATTTTTAAAATATATATCTATTCATGTGTAGAACATAGGCTAAAAGGAAACACCAAAAGACCTAGATTGTTATCTCTGATGTGTGGGTTATAGATACTTTACATATTATATATTATATAATATACATTATATATATATATATTTGCCATGTTGCCCAGGCTGGATTCCAATTTCTTCTCCCATTCTGAATATATATATTATGTATATAATATAATAGCCTTGCTTTAAAAAAATTGAATGCTTTTTCTCCTTTAATCTCTCCTTTAATCTTTTCATATAAAGAATTACATTAATTGATTTGACTTCCTTGTATTTAATCAAACTTGAAGTCCTTCAGTGAACTCAGGTCATGTTATACTTTTTTTTTTTTTTGGACACTGCTAGATATTTTCACATATGTTCATAAAGTAANATATTATATAATATATATTATTATAGGTTATATGATATTTTATTTCCCTTGTTAAGCCTTATGAACTTTACATTCTTTTTATTTATTTATTTTATTTTTTTGAGATGGAGTCTCCCTCTGTCGCCAGGCTGGAGTGCAGTGGTGCGATCTCAGCTCACTGCAGCCCCCACCTCCTGGGTTCAAGCAATTCTCCTGCTTCAGCCTCCTGAGTAGCTGGGATTACAGGCACGCACCACCGCGTCCAGCTAATTTTTGTATTTTTAGTAGAGATGAGGTTTCACCATGTTGGCCAGGATGGTCTCAGTCTGCTGACTTCGTGATCCACCCGCCTCGGCCTCCCAAAGTGCTGGGATTACAGGCGTGAGCCACCACGCCTGGCCTGTTCGTATATTTTATAATCAAACTAAGAGTTCTAAAATGAATTTATTATAGAGTGTGAAATTAAATTTAATGAAGCTTTTAAAGATAAAGATTCTTAGGTGATAAAATGAGTTAAAGGTTTTACAAATAAATAGGATTTCTGAAGTGGAATTTTATGTTATGGTAAACATTTTTCCTTTAAAACTAAAACAAACACAAAATTAAGTTGCCATTTTCTGGGCGTGGGGATGAGAGAAATAGGAAAGGTTTTGTACTGTTGTACCTTGCCTTGGAAACCTTTTGATTCTTCCAACTCAGATTTGCTTCAGTTACATCATATGCTGTTTTATGGATAAGTGTTTAATTATAGGATTTAAACTTATTTATATAAATGGTATGCAAAGTCTTGCTTTTAATATTTGGTCATTTGTATTTGTGGTCAGCAGGCAAAACACTTGGCAAAAGTTTGCATGTAGTGCCTACCAGTTTTTCTCAGTTTTCTCATCTATCAGTGGAAAAAGAACAGTATCTGTATCTTAGACTTGTTTGAGGATTAAATAAGCATGCCTGAGGTACAAGAAGCACTTAAAATTATTGCTGCTGTTATTACCTCAAAGTTGGGATTGATGTTTCTTTGTTTCCTTTGTATTTTGTTTTGTTTCTGAAACAGTGTCTCACTCTGTCACCTAGGGTGGAGTTCAGTGGCTGCAATCTCTGCTCACTGCAACCTCTGCCTGCAGGGTTCAAGCAATTCTCGTGCCTCGGCCTCCCAAGTAGCTGGGATTATAGGTGTGTGCCACCACACCCAGCTAATCTTTTTATTTTTAGCAGAGATGGAGTTTCACTATCTTGACCAGGCGGGTCTTGAACTCCTGACCTCTGACCTCAGGTGATCCCCCTACCTCAGCCTCCCAAAGTGTTGGAATTACAGGTGTGAGCCACTGTGCCTGGCCGGCATTGATGTTTCTATGAAACTGAGGTAAAAGATCCCTAGGGACTGGAACAATATATTATGCCGTGTATCCCCTGTTTTAGTCAACCCTGTGTATTCCCCATTAATTAAGTGGAACCATTAACCCCTCACTTAGGTAGTTTCATTGTTTATGTATACAATGAATCTTTGGCATTCATGACTTAATAGATTAGACCTAAAATATTTAGCATGAAAAATTTATAATCTGGTATAGGCAGAATTTTGAATTCAAGGCTGATGTGCTGAACAAGTCTGTTAACTAGAGAATTGAGTATAGCTGACAGTATCCCAGTTTTTATTACCCAACAGTAACATGACTTTTGTTCTCTACTTAATTTTCACCATAGAATTAAAAACTGTTTCTTTGTGAATATGGTGCCCAGAGAAAGTCTGATTAAATGTAAATCTTTGAATTCATTAAAGGGAAGGAGTGAGTTTACTGGGAATTTCTAGATTTCCAGGCTCTCACATTATTTCTATTACTTCAGTACGTAATTTTTTAAATCTCTCAGGCCAAATTAAAATATATTTCCTGTCTAGATTTCATATTTCCACGGAGTGGTGTGATGATGTAAGTGTGCTTCATTTAATAAAAGCTACTCTGGTATACCTTGTAACGCTGCTTGCAGAAATACTGATTTTATGGGTCTGGGATAGGGCTAGGGTACTATATTTTACTCCTGTGGGTGATCCCCAGATGATTCTGATGAGATACTTTTTCAGTTTATTTATCTCTGTATTTTCATTTTATTAGTTTTAAAAAATGCTTTGTGTTGTATTTTTAAAGCCATAGGAATAAAGAAGCACATTTTATATTTAATAATGAAAATTAATGATATGTCTTAGCTTTCCATGGTTATGTTTTGTTTTACCTTTTCAATTAGTTAAATGTGCGTAGATTACTTAAGTCAAACTCAAGTAATACCAAGTTCATTGTAGAAAAAAAATAAAGTACCAATTAGAGATTATTTCTCAGCCTTTTTAGATAGTTTTCTAATTGTCACCCTCATGAAATTTTAATGCCACAGATATAACTGTATATTTGTTTATGTATTGTATGTGTGTCTGTGTTTTATGCACTAAAAGAATAAGAATTTTTTTTTTTTTGCCCCTCAAGAGCCAATTTTTACCCCATTGGTGGTGATACTGCCCCTGTTGAGAATGCATGCAAGAAGCCAAAACAAAAAATCACGTTTAATTTTACCTTACAACTTGTTAATATTTTGGCATACATCTTTCTCAGTGATGTTCAATGTATATATGCCTTTTCTTTGATGAAAGTGAAATCAGATACATAATATTTCATGCACCCTTTTTTCTTAATATTTTGTGAATTTTCATGATAAATGAATATCTTTTAACAGTATCATCTGTAATGGATAAATACTATAGATGTATAATAGTATGTGAATTTGACATCATTTTTTAAAATGATTTTTCTATAGTTTTCAATTTTTTATTGTAAAAGTTCTATGAATATCATTATAGTTGAATTTTTCCATGCATCCTTAATTATTTCTACAGGATAAATTCCAAAAAGTAGAATTACTTCATTCTGTACATTTTAATATTTTTTGGTGTGTATGACTTAGAAAGTGAAAGTCCTTTTCCCCAAGGACAGCCACCATTAAAACGAATCTTTGTCTAGCCTTTTCCTGTATATATCCTAACATAAATAGCTATATATATTATTTATATAAAAACTACATATAAATAATTTTATATAGCTATATCTGTCTTTTAAAAAAGAAAAATAGATTGTTCCTTAACTATAGCAAGTTGCTTTTTTGCCTAACGCATTTTGCCTGAGAGATTTTGGTCATCTCATATCAGTATGTATAATTCTACCTCATTCTTGTAAGCTGTATGATACATAATAATTTGTCCATTCTTCTATGGGAGGTTCTTTTCTTTCCCATTTTCTTTTGCTTTTGTGTATGTCTTTGTTTTTAGCATAAATTCCCATTTGTAATGGAATTCTGGGTCATTTAAGAATTGAAAGTATATGTGCAGGTCTTTTTTTGTGTGTTTATTTTTCTTTCTTTCTTTTCTTTCTTTTTTCTGTTTTTGTTTTTGAGACGTGATCTTATTCCTACCCCTAGGCTGTGATGCTGTGGCAGGATCGTGGCTCGTTGTACTCAGGTGATTCCCCCACCTCAGCCTCCTGAGTAGCTGGGACTACAGATGCATGCCAACATGCCTGGCTAACTTTTTGTATTTTTTGTAGAGACAGTGTTTTGCTACATTGCCCAGGATGTTCTTGAACTCTTGGGCTCAAGCCATTCACCCACCTTTGCCCCACAAAGTTCTGGGATTATAGGCATGAGCCACCATACCCTGTGTTTTCTATTTTTTTCTTTCCTTTATTTGCCTACTCTGGTATTGGACCAGATTTTAATTACTTTTATATCAGGAAATATAACATGTTCTAATAAGTAGGCAGATAAGTCACAGTTGAATTTCGGCTAAGTGTTCTGGTTTTTATCTTTTTTTTTTTTTTAAGACAGGTATATGTATTTTAAATAGTCTAGAATAATACAGATTTTTGAGGACTTTTAGGGCCTGGCAGTAATTCAGAACTCTAAAAGCACATCAGAGTTGCATAGTGAACAAACAAGCTTTTGAACTGTGAGCTTTCTGGGAATACTTGGAACCATAACATTTCTGTCAAATATGCCTTTTAATCTTTGGTTTATTGATTGAAGTATTTTGGACTTACACTTTTTCTGCTATCAAGCTTTTATTCTTTTTAAAGGAGATATACTCTCTATCTTTTTTACATTTCTGGTAATGTATTTAGGTACATCATACTGTGTTGTTTCTGCTTATTTCTGTAGTTCTCTACTTATGTGTTACCTTCAGAGTTATACATACATTTTCCTGAGGTTTAGTCTAATATAGCTCAGAATATCAGAATAGATGTTATAGTAGGTAACACTTTTATGAATTAGAGTCTGAATTTTAAGAATCTGGTGTTTTGCTGGATTTATGTAGATTTCTTTATGAGAAAACAGTAAACGTTGCATAAGAATTACACTTTGCTTTTAAAGTAGAAATATGTTTCCTTTCTAAAACTAATTTTTTTCTGAGACTATTTTTTCTTTAAATGTAGCCACTCACAGCATTGTTGAAAATTTTAAATGTTGATTCTGATACTATTAGTAACTAATGTGAGCCTTTTTTTTTTTCGTTAGGACATACTGTCAGGTGAGATTCTCAAATGGTTTTAGTGTTCTGGAAGAGTTAGTTTACCTTTGTAATGAAAAATCTCTCCTGAGAGTACTACACTCACCACCAGGATGAAAACTAATCAAATAAATGTAATAAATGGTAGTCAGTACCCAGGCATTTCAGACAGCACTGTTTTCTGACACTAGCCTTGCTTGGAGTTGAGTTGTCACCACAGCTAGGTTAAGCTTATTGCAGAGGTTTACGTTGCGTTGGATTGTGGGTCTGCATCTGTCAAAGTGAAAAGCCAACTTCTTCCCTTCATGGTAGTGGTATGCTTTTTGCATGGTGTGTTTATGAAAATTAAATCACAACAATGATTTTGTGTGTCGAGGTTTACCATTTAGGTTAGAGATTGTATTCTTTGGTGCAAAATTTAACCTAAATGCTTTGTGTATGTACATGAAACTGAGTCCTTTATCTCAGAATCACAGCTGCAAACAAATGACAACCCATGCTTGAGCATTAACTCATTATCACTTAGACCTTTGGCCAAGCCTGTGATTGCTTAGATAAAGCCTTACCTACCACCATTGCCTACTTCTTTGTTTTTTGAAGACTGAAACCATAGAAAAACTTCAAATTCATTTAACTGAATAGTCCATGTAAGGGATGTTTAATTTATTTTTAGGACGATATTTGATTTTAACTAAATATTATGTGAGATTATTATAAGCGATTACAAAACTAGAATGTCTGATATTTTGTGTTTTATAAAACTTAAAATGTTTTCATTTTATTATTTCTCATTATTTAAAACATTTTTTCCTCAATATTGTGATAAATTAGTATCAGTAAGACTAATTAATAATAGCCATCTGATAGCAAGGATTCTTTAATAGATTTGTTAGAGTATACATCTTCACAGTACATGAAAGTGGAGAGATTTTATGTTTTGTGTAGTGACTAAAAGCAAGCTGTTTTCAGAAAAGTATCAAGTAATTTTTACTAGCCCTTTTTTATAATTATTTTCCTATTCAAAGTAATAATAAAGTAATCCTTGAGCATCCTTTAAGTCACATGGTTTTTTAATAATTCACTATTTTTGACCAGGCATGGTGGCTCACGCCTGTAATCCCAGCACTTTGGGAGGCCAAGGTGGGAGGATAGGTTGAGCCCATGAGTTTGAGACCACCCTGAGCAACATAGCGAGACCCTGTCTCTACAAAAATTAAAACAAAAAATTAGCAGGGTGTGGTGGCACATACCTGTAATCCCAGATACTCAGAAGGCTGAGTTGGGAGGATTGCTTGAGCATGAGAGGTTGAGGCTGCAGTGAGCCATGATTGCGCCACTACACTCCAACCTGGGTGACAGTGAGACCCTGTCTCAGAAAAAACATAAAACGCCACTATTTTTGTTAAGTAATATATTTTAAAAGGAATACAGGTAATGCCCTGAAAAGTACAGATCAAGAAGGCAAATGAGACAAAATAATGGTTTTCAGTTTGCTGTGTATCCTTACAGAAGTTTCCTGTAAAACATGCATATGTACATATATGCGTATATAGAAATAATTAGTTTTCTTTTATAATTCCTTTTGTTTTAAGTGTTCAGGTGTAGCAATGAGACATGAAGACTAGTTCTATATTAGCATGCTAGTAAATAAAAATTCCACTCTTCAGAGGTAAGTTTTGTCAAGTTTCTCTCATCTTCCTGCTTGCTCCTCCCTTCACTCTTAATTCTATTCTTACAACTCCTCTCCTTGAGAGGAGAGAAGTGTATAGTGTGGTGGGTTGCAATGCTGGCTTGGCTGTACATTAGATTTAACTGAGAGCTTTGAGAAATACCACATTCTGGATCCACCTTCCTGATTCTTAATTAATTGGTCGTAATGATGCAGGGGATGTGGGAGGAGAACATTCTTTATCTTAGCCTGCGTATAGAAGCTTGCCTCAGCTTTGGAGTTCAAATATGGTCTGTGGGAAAGCAATGGTTGAATCCAAGTGGCCGTCTTCCTCAGTTTCTCTGCCTTCTAGAAGGAAGGTGTGTGTGTGTGTGTGTGTGTGCGCGCGCACGTGCATGCACATAGGTCTTAGTAATCCTTTAAATTCTCTAAGAAATGTACCACTACAGATTTCTAATTTATTCTAGTATTGGTTTATCCATAGTGTTTGTATACTTCAATTCTAAAGAAAAACAATATTTGCACAGTACAGGTTAGATAGACAAGAAGATGACTGGTAAGGCAACTATAGTATTGTAGTTAACCACACTGATGCTAGAGCCACAGTGCCTGAGTTATAATCCTGGCTCCATAATTTATGTATGTTGAACTTGGACAAGTTAGTTTTAGCCTTTTTGCCTCATCTATAAAATGGGGACAGTAGACTGGGAGTGGTGGCTCATGCCTGTAATCCCAGCACTTTGGGAGGCCAAGGTGGGCGGATCACCTGAGGTTAGGAGTTCGAGACCAGGCTAACCAACATGAGGAAACCCCGTCTCTACTAAAAATACAAAAATTAGCCGGGTGTGGTGGCACATGCCTGTAATTCCAACTACTTGGGAGGTTGAGGCAGGAGAATCACTTGAACCCGGGAGGTGGAGGTTGCGGTGAGCCGAGATTAAGCCATTGCACTCCAGCCTGGGCAGTAAGAGCGAAACTCCGTCTCAAACAAACAAACAAAAAGGGACAATAATCCCCACCCCATGGAAATATGAGGATTAAAAATACTAGATGTAAAGTGCTCAAAACAGTATTTTATGCATGGTAAATGTACAATAAATAACAGTTAATTCGTTTATTCCTTTTCTTGTATTCTATTTTCTAACATTTCTTACCCTTTTCTTGCTCATTCCTCCTGAAGTTAATGCTTCCTCTGATAAACTAGAGTAGGTGTTAACTTTTTTTTTTTTGAGACAAAGTCTCGCTCTGTCACCCAGGCTAGAGTGTGGTGGTGTGATCTTGGCTCACTCCCGGGTTCAAGCGATTTTCCTGCCTCAGCCTCCCGAGTAGCTGGGACTGCAGGCGTGTACCACCACACCTGGCTAATTTTTGTTATTATTAGTAGAGACGGGGTTTCACCACGTTGATCAGGCTGGTCTCAAACTCCTGGACTTGTGATCCGCCCTCCTCGGCCTCCCAAAGTGCTGGGATTATAGGCGTGAGCCACTGTGCCTGGCCAGCTAACTTTTTGTAAGGGGCCAGATAGTAAGTACTTTAGGATTTTGGGGCCATATGGTCCCTGTTGCAAATATTCAACTCTGCTGTTATAGGGTAAAAGCAGCCATTTATATAAGCAAATGAGAGTGATTGTGTCTCCTTTATTTATGGACACTGAAAGTGAATTTCATGTAATTTTCACGTTATAAAATATTTTCTTCTGTTTTTTTTTTTTTATAACAACATGCAACAATATAAAAACAGTCCTTGATTCACAAGCTACACAAAAAAAGACACTGGCCCAGATTTGGCCTGTGGCTCATAGTGTGCTGATCCCTGAAGTAGGGTAAACGAAGCTGCACATTCTGATAACTATTTTAGGCATCATCTCTTTCTTGGGCATGCCTTCATTTTTTAATTTCTCTGTACTTTGGGAGAATCTAGAAGGTCATTTTTTGGCATCAAGTTTAAAACTTTAAAATTCTACTCACAGCTTTGAGCTTAAGCTGTTTATTAGCACTATTTGAAACAGTGAAACTTTGTGAACTCTCTCCTCAAACAATGACATATATAACTGTATTTAGGGTTCTTTGGTTGCAAGCAAAAGAACCATCATGGTTCATTGGAGATTTTATTCTTTGGTGCAAAATTTAACTTAAATGCCTTGTGGGTGTACATAAAACTGAGTCCTTTATTTCAGAGTCACAGCAGCAAGCAGATGACAACCTGTGTGTATCGTCAGCAGTAGCATGCAGTAGGTATTCTCTCAGTCAGAGAACTGGGCAGATACCTACAGAACCTGTAAGACGATGCACCCATTTACACACCATATACACACACGCATACATTATGTAAATCAAGAGATTTATTTCAAGGAGTTGGCTTATGTGATTGTGGGGACTAGAAAGTCCAAAATCTGTATGGCAGACCAACACATTGCAGATTCTCTAGGTGAAGCTGATAATGCAGTCTTGCAGTAGAATTTCTTCTTCAGCGAAACCTGAGTTTTGCTCTTAAGGCTTTTCAACTGATTGGATGAGGCCTACTCACATTATTAAGGATAATCTCCTAAAAGTCAGCTGATTGTGGATGTTAACCACATTTAGATAATACCTTCATGGCAACACTTCCATCCATTTGAATCACTGGGTACTATAGTCTAGCCAAGTTGACATGTCCAACTAGCCGTTACACGTTCAATATGTGTTTGTCCAATAAAAAGATGAACAAATGGCTAAAATGGTTAATTTAAGCAGAAAAGTGTTTATTTGGAGGATGTTGAATAACAGAATTTAAGTAAAAAGTGAGCACTTAGGCCTCAAGAAGTCCTGAAAAGAACCAGAGCAGTTTGCAGGGGTAGGGACCTAGGTAGTAGTAAAGAACAATGTCTTCAGTGTGCCACAGTCATAAAGAATCAGCTCTAGCCATTTTCCTTCCTCACATCACTCTAAGATTCAGCTTCCTGGGAAACTCAGCCTGATTGGTGTAGGCTGAGTTTAGGTCACATGTCTCCTTTGCCCAGTGAAAGGTGGGGACACCTTGATTGACATTCTCACCACAACTGCATTCAGGAAGATAAGGATTGTTTCCCAATAAAGTGTCACAATGGTGTTAGCAAAAGAAGGAGGAATACTAGACATGCACAAATAGCAGATGTCCACTTCACCAACTCTTGATATCTCACATAGATGGTCAGCTGATAAAACTAACATGGATGAGAGCCAGATTATGTAGAGCATTACAAGGCCTGATAATAAGCTTGGGCCTTGTCCTTTAGAATAATGGAACTTTTTTTTTTTGAGAGGGGGGTCATAGATCTCTTTGAAATTTTGAAATCTTGGGGCCACATATTGTGCCCTCTTCTCTCCTAGAAGATTATACCTATGCTTTAAAAAAGATTTGTTTTTGTTTTGTATAACATTTCAAGAGTTTGTTTTACCTCTTGAAGTACATCCATAGTTGGTAGAAAGAGGAGCTAGTATCTTAATCTGAAAAACAATAAAAATATTATATCTCTCTTAGCTTCTGATATTTGCACTGCTAATTCTCCTTAATCTCTTTGATTTCTCTTGGAGGAATTTGGTTAAAAGATGATGAGGGTCTTATTAACACAGTGTGGAAGTAGGGATAAAAAAGAATTTACAATTGAAAGAATTATTTAGGAAACAAAATGTAGAACTAGCTCGACTGTTGATTATATATGGGGAGTAGAGTCAAGGATGGCTTGTAGGAATTACAGGGGAAATACATAGGGCAGGTAGAAAGGTTGACCTTAATCGTGAGAAGGGATAGCCTCATCCTATGGGACTTTAGGAAAAAAGATGATAGTAACTGGACTTAAGTTTATCAAGATGGGAGGGAATGAGAGAGGAAGTGGAGTAGAGATGGTAAAAGGATTGATGTGCAGTACTGAGGGTCGAGGTGAGATTTCACACCAGGAATTTGAAGTAGTGACATCAGTTATATAATAATATTTTCTCCAGCAATGAAGAGAAAGTTTAAGATTCACTAACAGTTGATGTGTACTGGCTGATTTGGGGGTGAAACAACAGGAATACGTGGAATAGAGGAATCTGAGCAAAGAGTAACTCGAAGATGGTGGTGTATAACTTACAGAGCTCCTATTCTGTGTTGGGCGCATAAATAAGCTTTGTAGATAACCATTTCATTTACTCAAATAATCCTGCGAGCCCAGCACTGGTATTCCCGTGATGAAACTGAGGCACAGAGAGGTTAAGACAGTTGCCTAGGATTACAGAGCTAGTAAGTGGCAGAACTGGGCTTTAAACCCAGGAAGCTAGGTTCCAAAGTCTATGTTCTTAACTGCTAAGCTACACTGTTGATCACTCTTGGAGTCATGGGTTAGGAGAAAAGGAAGGGAAACAATGAGCTGGGAGAAGATGAAGGGCTCAGGACTCAAAGTTGATGCTTCAGTGAGGTGGAAAACCTGTGCTGTGGGATTTTCCTCAGATTATACACACATGCACACTTGTTTATATCAGGTTAGGTGCTGAAAAAAAAAAGGCGATGAATTTAGATATTTACCGGGAATTCTTTCAGGAGCATTTTTCATGAGTCATATTTGCACTGCACAATTCTTTTTGCTTCATTTTTATGTAGTAGAAGGCAGTAAGGAATTCTTGTCCAAGTAAACATCTTTTCCTTTTGTACCGCTCACCACTGCGAATTTGATAGAACCCTTAGTAAATGACCAGGTTGTTTTCTACACGTTTTTTTCTCTCCCACAACATAACATGGGTTTGGCAAGCTTTAAAAAATGTTAAGTGTGTTTGCATCCACTAGTATACCTCTGCCCATTTAATAGGATATCCCTGCCAGTTAGAGCTAGTGATGTTTTGTTCTAATTTGGAGAGAGAACGTGTGTCTGTCTTTAAATTCTCTGTCAGTTTTCCTTTTTGTAAAAAAAAAACTTGATGCCCAAATTATAAATAAATTTGAGCAAATGCAGACTAAGGGAATAAAAAATCAATGCATCCATTGGAGTAGAACACCTTCTCTTTTTCTTCTCCTTTTTTTTTTAGACGGAGTCTCGCTCTGTCCCCCAGACTGGAGTGCAGTGGCGCGATCTCGGCTCACTGCAAGCTCCCGTACCCTGCAAGCTTCCGTACCCTATAAGCTCCACCTCCTGGGTTCACACATTTCTCCTGCCTCAGCCTCCTGAGTAGCTGCCACCACACCCGGCTAATTTTTGTATTTTTAGTAGAGACGGGATTTTACCGTGTTAGCCAGGGTGGTCTCCATCTCCTGACCTTGTGATCCACCCGCCTCGGCCTCGCGAAGTGTTGGGATTACAGGCGTGAGCCACCGTGCACGACCGAGTGGAACACCTTCTCAACATAGAACTGGTTGATTAATTTTTTCCTAATGCGTGGCTTTTTCCAGTATTTTGTTACCCAAGATAACATTAGTCGAACTAGCACTTTGAGAAAAGGAGTTAAAAATTTTTTTCTTGTTAAATTTGGGTAACTGGTCATATTTTCCTTTGTCTCTCACTGTCTCATACCCTTAGATCAGGGGTCTCCAACCCCTGGGCCACAGACTAGTGAGTAATGGTCTATGGCCTGTTAGGAACCAGGCTGCACAGCGGGAGGTAAGCAGCGTTGAGTATTGCTGCCTGAGCCCCGCCTCTTGTCAGATCACTAGTGGCATTAGATTCTCATGGGAGTGCGAACCCTATTGTGAATTGCACATGCACATAATCTAGGTTGCATGCTTCTTATGAGAATCTGATACCTGATGATCTGTTGCTGTCTCCCATCACCCCCAGATGGGACTGTCTAGTTGCAGGAAAAAAAGCTCAGGGTTCCCACTGATTCTACATTATGGTGAGCTGTATAATTATTTCATTTTGTGTTACAATGTAATAGTAATAGAAATAAAGTGCACAATAAATATAATGCGTTTGAATCATCCTGACTCCATCTCCTACACCTGGTCCAGTCTGTGGAAAAATTGCCTTCCATGAAACTGGTTCCTGGTGCCAAAAAGGTTGGGGATCGCTGCCTTAAATTATGTAGATAAACATAATAGATATTTGTGGTTATATCAGGGACTCTTACAACATTTTTTCTGTATTAATCTAGATATTTAGATGAAGCTCAACATGCCTTACAGATTGATATGGCTAATGTTTCAATTGTTTGCTTCTTGCCGCTGTGAAGTTTGTTAGAATTACGGCTCTAGATCTTTTTTTTTTTCCTTCTTTTAAAGTAAGAGATGAGGTCTCCTCTGTTGCCCAGACTGATCTCAAACTCCTAACCCCTTCCCACCTTAGCCTCTCAAAGTGCTAGGAGTACTGACATGAGCCAATGTGCCTGGCCAGGGATCTAGATCTAGTACATGTTAAGATCATAGCTTTTAGAACATTTAGTCATAGGTATTTAATTGTAGTTTCTTCCTTTGAACCCTGAACTTCAAGGCGTTTAGTAATACTTTTAAGGTCTGTGTTCAGGTGGTTTTTGGTTTGACTGTAAATACCTTTTCCTGTTTAACATTTTTTAGTTCAAATCTAGGTCACAACCTGTCTGTACTCTTGTAGAAAATTTTATTTTTAAAATTTTATTTATTTATTTATTTATTTATTTATTTATTTATTTTTCAGACAAAGTCTTGTTCTGTCACCCAGGCTGGAGTGCAGTGGCACAATCTTGGTTCACTGGATCCTCTGTCTCCCAGGTTCAAACAATGCTTGTGTGTGTGTGTATGTGCATGTGTATATTTTTTGACATCCAGTGACCTTTGAACTTTTTATTGGTCTCCTGCTCCCCAAAGGGTTACCCTGCTTCTGCTGGCTTAATGTCTCAGAACTTGGTGTCATTGGTCTCAGATACCACTTTGCCATCTACTCTCCGGTGGGTGGTGGTCTTTTGGATGGCTTGCATGGAGTTGCTGCTGTCCAGGGCATCACCAAGGTTGAAGTCCTTGCCATCTTCCAGCAGGTGGCGGTAGGTGGCGGTCTCAGCCTCTGGTTTGACCTTGATATTTCAGCAGGGCCTTGTACTCCTGGGCCTGGCGTTGCCCCTCTGCCCGGGTCTGTGCCAGCTCTGACTCCAGTTGCAGCAGGATCCCATTGAGCTGCTCCATCTGCAGGGAATAGTGGTCCTTCACCTCCCTCAGGCTGTTCTACAAGCTGGCCTTCAGATTTCTCATCGAGTCCAGATTGATCTTTAAGGACTGAGCTTATGTCTCAGCTCTGTGAATGTCATCTTAGCAACTCCAACCTCAGCAGACTGCGTGGTGACCACTGTGGTGCCCTCCTCAGTCTGCTGAGACCAGTACTTGTCTAGCTCCTGTCAGTTCTTCCGAGCCAGCTTATCGTATTGGGCCCGGATGTCTGCTGTGATCTTGATGTCCTGAGATTTGGGGGCATCTGCCTCCATAGTCAACCCAGAGCTGGCAATTTGGGCTTGTAGGCCTTTTACTTCCACTTTGTGGTTCTTCTTCATAAAGAACAGCTCCTCGTTGAGAGCCTCGATCTCCAGCTCCAGCTGCAGCCAAGTGACATTGGTGTCATCAGTGACCTTGTGGAGTCCATGGATGTCACTCTTCACAGACTGGCACATGGCCAGCTCTGTCTCATACTTGACTCTAAAGTCATCAGTAGCAAGACAGGTATTGTCAGTCTGCAGAAGGATGCGGGCATTGTCCACAGTATTTTTGTTTTTTCTTTTTTTTTTTGAGATGGAGTCTTGCTGTCCCCAGGCTGGTCTGCAGTGGTGCGATCTTGGCTCACTGCAAACTCTGCCTCCCGGGTTCATGCCATTCTCCTGCCTCAGCCTCCCGAGTAGCTGGGACTACAGGTGCCTGCCACCACACCTGGCTAATTTTTTCTATTTTCAGTAGAGATGGGATTTCACCGTGTTAGCCAGGATGGTCTCGATCTCCTGACCTCGTGATCTACCTGCCTCGGCCTCCCAGAGTATTTAAGAAGATCTGAGCCCTCAGGTCCCTGATGGTCTTGAAGTAATGGCCCCAGTGTCTGAGCTGGGGTCCCTTCTTCTCCAGGTGCTCCTGGATTTTGCTCTCCAGCTTCCAGTTCTCGGTTTCCGGGCTCCTCACTCTGTCCAGGTAGGACGCCAGGCTATCATCCAGACATGTCATTTTCTCCTCATTCTGGAGGCCTCCCATTCCTGCCAGACCCCTGACCATCCCCGCAGCCAGACCCCAAGCTGCCCCAGAAGTTGGTGGAGCAGGACACGGAGATCTGGGAACCAGAGCCCCCAGTGCCTGGATAGACACTGGCTGGGCGGCATGGCTGGGTGCCTTGACAGTGCTCAGGGACCAGTAGTTGGTGGATAAAGTGAAGCGAGTGGTGAAGCTCATGCTGTCTAGGGAGGAGAGTGAGAGGATAGGACTCAGGCTTTGCTGACGACCAGAATATTAGATATCATTGCTGAATATCCCTGTCTTCTTTTGCTGTTGATAATCAAAACTTCATTACTGATTCCGACTTGATTTTTGAGGTTTGGTTCCCATAGAATTTTTAGCAGACAGATTAGTATTTAAAGGAATATTAAATACATTATTTCTTTTAGCTAGAATAAGCTAAAGGTGCAAAAGAATGAATGTTGTCTTAGGTTTCTAAGACCTGGAAAACCGGTCTGAATGCTTTGATGCACTAGGTTAACCTTTATGCCATTCAGAATGTGAGACCAGTTTGGGCTGATTTTCATTCCTCTGTTAGGCTTAAAAAAGAATCACCACACTGTTCATTGATGTCATTACGACTATTAGGAAAAATGTTGGTTATAACTGTGAAGAGCGAGAGAACTCTTGTTTATACTTATTTTAATAGTGAAAACTTGGTTTTGGTTTAGAGTTCTTCTAACAATATATATGAGTAATATTTGTAGAGTGCTTTTTGTTTTAAATATGCTTTTACCAAGTTTGTCTCATTTGATCTTCACAATTCTGTGAAAAAGGTAGGACAGATAGTGTCACTCCTACTTTTAAAGATAAGAAGTTTGGGCTTCAAAGAATTCAGTGACTTGCCCTGAGATAAATAGCTAGTTACATCTGCTATCTTTTACATTAGTTTTCATTCTCCTATATCAAAGAGTTTCTATGCAGAAAGACTTCTATATGATTTGCTTATAATTTCTAAAATGTAAAATTCAAATTGTTGAAATTTCTGACTTTTCTACATTTACCAGAAAAGTATGCCATTTTAAAAAATAGACAATTAAAAAAATATGGAATGCTTCATGAATTTGTGTGTCATTCTTATGCAGGGGCCGTGTTAATCTTCCCTATATCGTTCCAATTTCAGTATATGTGCTGCCAAAGCAAGCACGACTTAATTTTTTTTAGAGCAGTTTTAGGTTTACAATAAAATTGAGCAGATTTCTCATCTATCTTCTGCCCGCACACATGCGTCGTCTCCTTAGTTATCAACAAATCCCCTACCAAATCGGTACATATGTTACAGCTGATGAATTTACATTGACGTGTACTTAATCATGCAGAGTCCATAGTTTACCTTAGAGTTCACTTTGGTGTTGTATATTCTCTGGGTTTAGACAAATGTAAAATGATGTGTGTCCACCTTATAGTTTCATACAGATAAAAGTTTTGCTGCCCTAAAAGTCTTCTGTGTTCCTGTCTTTTTTGTTTGCTTGTTTTGCCTGTATATAAAGAGGAACAGATAGCAAGTTCTTCCACATGGTATTACTGTAATTTTAATCTTATTTGTAGTTGTGGGATTTAGAAATACTTAATTCAGAAGTATGTCTAAGTTAATAGATTATAATTTTGACTCTAAGAGCATTATGAAAGAGTCTTTCTCTGGTTCTTTTTGTTTTTGTTTGTTTGTTTGAGACAGAGTTTTTGCTCTTATTGCCACGGTTGGAATGCAATGGCATGATCTCGGCTCACTGCAACCTCTGCCTCCCGGGTTCAAGCGATTTTCCTGCCTCAGCCTCCCGAGTAGCTGGGATTACAGGCATGCACCACCATGCCCGGCTAATTTTGCATTTTTAGTAGAGACAGGATTGCACCATGTTGGCCAGGCTGGTCTCGAACTCTGACCTTAGGTGATCTGCCCGCCTTGGCCTCCCAAAGTGCTGGGATTACAGGCATGAGCCACCACGCCTAGCCTTTTCTGTGGTTCTTAACAAAATTCTTTCAAGTTGCCCAGTTTCAAAAAAGAAAAATTACTTTGTACTTTTAATAATCACTTAAAAACTAGTACCCTTTATATTGCATAATGCTTGTGGGGAGATACTAATATGTATATATTTTTTTAAGACAGAGTCTTGCTCTGTTGCCCAGACGGTAGTTCAGTGGCACGATCTTGGCTCGCTGCCACCTCTGTCTCCCAGGTTCAAGCAATTCTGGTACCTTAGCCTCCTGAGTAGCTGGGATTATAGGCATGTGCCACCATGCCCAGCTGATTTTTTCTATCTTTAGTAGAGATAAGGTTTTGCCATGTTGGCCAGGCTGGTCTTGAACTCCTGACCTCAAGTGATCTGCCTGCCTCAGCCTCCCAAAGTGCTGGGATTATAGGCATGCACCACCAGGCCCAGCTAAGTTTTTGTATTTTTAGTAGAGACAGGGTTTCACCATGTTGGCCAGGATGGTCTCGATCTCTTGACATTGTGATCCATCTACCTTGGCCTCCCAAAGTGCTGAGATGATAGGCATGAGCGACCATGCCTGGCCTCAAGTATATATATTTTTTAATTGACTTTTTTTTTGTGCAAAAGTTTAGTTCAAGTATTTTATTTTTAGAGATGGAGTCTCACTCTGTCACCCAGGCTGAAGTGTAGTGCCGCGATCTTGGCTCACTGCAACCTCTGCCTCCCAGGTTCAAATGATTCTCCTGCCTAGCCTGCCGAGTAGCTGGAACTACAGGTGTGTGCCACCATGCCCGGCTAATATTTGTATTTTTAGTAGAGACCAGGTTTCGCCATATTGGCCCGCCAGGTCTCAAACTCCTGGTCTTGGGTGATCTACCTGCCTCAGCCTCCCAAAGTGCTGGGATTACAGCCATGACCTAGTTCAAGTATTTTTAGAACCTCTGTTCTTGTATTCGTAGACCCTGTGCAAATCTGTATGTGGAAATACAAAATAATCCTTACCTTACTTTCAGCAAAGTTGACGGTGATAGCAAAGGAAAGGCTAATTATGAAACAGTTAGAGGAGAGGTCACCAAACTTTGGTCCAAGACCTGTTTTGTATGGCCCTCAAGCTAAGAATGGCTTTTACTTTTTAAAGAGTTTTTTTAAAAAAATAAGAAAGAATAATATGTGACATAGGCCATATGTGGCTCACAAAGCATAAAACATTTACTGTCTAGCTCTTCATAGATAAAGTTTGCTGACTGTGAATTAGAAGACTATATATCATATAAAATAAAATGTAAACAGAGACCTTAGGAAAATGCAAATCAAAACCATAATGAGATATTATTTTATACACACTAGGATGGCTGTAATTTAGGGGAAAAAAGGACAATAACAAGTGTTGGCCAGGATGTAGAGAGATTGGAACTTTCATACGTTGCTGATGAGAATGTAAAATGGTACAGCCACTGTGGAAAACAGTTTGGCAGTTCCTGAGAAAGTTAAACATATGCTAAAGAGATGCAATGAAAAATAAAAAAAGTAATAAAAGAAAAACAGAGAGTTATCTTAACGACCCAGCAGTTTTGCTGCTAGATATATACCCAAGAGAATTGGAAACGTACGTGTACACTAGAATTCGTACAAGACTGTTCATTACAATAAACAAAAAGTGGAAAGAACCCAAATGTCCATCAACTGATAAATAAACAAAATGTCATATAGTCATACAATAGAATATCATTCAGCTATAAAAAGGAATGAAATACTGATACACGCTTCAATATCAATGAACCTTGGAAACATGCTAAGCACAAAAGCCAGACACAAAAGGCCACATGTTGTATGATTCCATCTGTGTGAAATGTATAGAAAAAGCAAATCTTTAGAGATAGTAGGTAGATTAGTGGTTGCCAGAAGCTGTAGGGAGGGCAAATGGGGAATAACTGTTCATGGATGTGTTTTTTTTTTGGGGGGGGGTGATGGGAATTAGATAGTGATGGTGGTTATAACAGCCTTGTGAATATAGTTTTTAAAACCACTGAATTGTGTACTTTAAAATGGTGGGTCGGGTGTGGTGGCTCACGCCTGTAATCCCAGCACTTTGGGAGGCTGAGGCAGGCAGATCACCTGTGGTCAGGAGTTCGCGATCAGCCTGACCAACATGGAGAAACCCCAGCTCTACTAAAAATACAAAAAATTAGCTGAGTGTGGTGGCGCATGCCTGTAATCCCAGCTACTCAGGAGGCTGAGGCAGGAGAATCAGTTGAACCTGGAAGGCGGAGGTTGCAGTGAGCTGAGATCGTGCCATTGCACTCCAGCCTAGGCTACAAGAGCAAAACTCAGTCTCAAAAAAAAAAAAAAAAAAAAAAATGTGGATTTTACAGTATGTGAATTATATCTCAACAAAAGAAAATGTAACCAGAGATTAAGTAGTATAAAAAAGATAATGAGAGGTCAGAGAGAGAAAAGAAGACTGTGGGCATGAATTAATGGACATGACTCTGAGGTTGGGGCTTGAAATGCACCTCGAAAGGCATAGAGGATTTGGATCGATAAAGGAAGTGGTTAAGGCATTACTTAGGAAGGGGTATAAACCCAGGTGTTATTTTGGCATAAGAGAAGTGGCAAGATATAAGTGGAAGAAAAGACAAGGCGAGTCTCTTGTTTTCGTGGGGCTTCTTAACTGGCATATTAACTGATCAGGCCTGCTAAGGATAATGCTTTGCACAATTATTTTCATGGTATAAATTGCATATCCTTCTAGTCTCAGGCAAGACGTTTTTATTCCAGCCAGAGAGCAAGAGCCTAAGTACTCTCCGCCATAGTATTCTTAACAGGTTCCTGTAAGGATTTTAGTTCATTGCATATGCTTTGTGGAATTCGCTGCCATCCTTTTTTTTTTTTTTTTTTAAACCTATTTTAAGTCATACAAAGTATCTATCAGGTTTTGTTGTTACTTAAAACAAACCCCCCTCTTAATACTGTCCCTTATTCTTGCCATTTCACACTTTCTTGTTCTTTCATGTATATGGTTTCATTTAATCCTTCCGTCACACCTGAGGTAGGTGGTATCATTCCCATTTGAAAGATGAAAGAGGCCATATAATAGAGTGCTTAGGAGCCAGGATGGGAGCACTGGAGGCAGAATGCCTAGATTCAAATCCTCGTTCTGCCATTTACTAATTGTTTTGTGAGTTTTGTGAGTTTTGCTCACAAAACAATTTTTTGTGAGTTATTGAACTTCTGTAGGTCATATGTTTTCTCTTGTCCAAAGTGGTGATTGTAATAATATTATAGAGTTGTTTTAAATAAGTTGACTAAAAGTAAAATTCTTAGAAACATGCTTGCACGTAGTAAGCCCTCAGTAAGTGTTTAACTGTTACTGTTGTTTATAGATCATGAGAATTGAGTAAGGTTAAGAAGTCCAGAGCCTTCCAGCTTATAAGTGTTAGAGCCAATGATTAAATATAGGTGATCTGAATCTAAGTCCTACTTGCTAATTTATCTAGTTGCCTTTACCATATTTTGTTACATGTTTATTTACTTACTGGACATAAAATTATTAGCCTTCTAAACTTTCATTTAAATATGGATCGGCTGAATGTGGTGGCTCACACCTATAATCCCAGGACTTTGGAGGCTGAGGTAGGAGGGAATTGCTTGAGGTCAGGAGTTCGAGGCTGCACTAAGCTGTGATTGTGCCACTGCACTCCAGTGGTGACAGAGTGAGACCCTGTCTGAAAAAATAAATGCGGGCCAGACCATAGACCAAGTACTTATAGCAAAAGAGAGTTTCTAAATTCCATGCAACAGAACTTCCATTCTTAAACCCAGTGTTTTGCTTTAATCCACTGGTGCCCAATCCTTAGCAGTTGTACACCAGACTTATGAGCTATGAGGGGAAAATGACAACGGAAAACATAGATTGAATGCAAAATAACTGAAAAAAAGAAAAAACAAAACAATGCAAAAAACAATAAAAAAAATTAACAGAAATTAACTTGACTGTGATAAAAGAAACAGCTAAAAGCAAACAACATCTGAGCGAAAAGATAAAAAAGTGACTATTCTTATAGAACAGACTGCTTGATAGGAACTTTTGAAAACTTGTTTTAAAACTTTTTTTTAAAGATAAATGAAAAGAATAGGCATTCACAAAAGAGAAGGGCTCATGACTGATAAATATTTGAAAACATTAGCCTCACTAATCAGAGAAGCTTAGAGTGATAAAATTTTGATAATACAATTTACAAAATAAGAACATTTACGTTGAAACTGTGCTGTTAGGGATATGGTGAAATGGGACCCACACATTCCTGATTGGAATGCCAGTTGATAAAACTACTAATCTCCATGAAGAACCTTAAAAATGTTCCTAGTCTTTGGTTAATTAATGTTCCATGTGAGAATATAAACCAAAGAAAAAAATGACAACTGGATAAAAGTGTATTATATAAAGATTCATTACAGCATTGTCTATAATAATAGAAAATACTTGGACATGCCCAGCAAGAAGGATAGTTAAATGACTGTACATTTATTGCAATATCTGTTAAAATAGTTTTGAAAAACTTCAGTGACCTTGGAGAGAGATGAAGTAATATCAGTAATATCGGCGGGGGTGGGGGTAGGGGGGTAATAAAAAACAAGATTCAAAATTGCAACACTTTAACCTCTAATGTCAAGCTGTAGACCTAGTCTTGAGAACAGTTCATTCTGGACAAATACTTCCTGAGTTGCTCTTAAATGTTTGATTTACTGAGTACCTACTATAAAAATAAATACGGCAAAACCCCTTTTGAAACCACATTCTCCTTCCCCTTGTAGTAGTGACCTCCCGATTTTTCTATTCCTCCTTCAAGCAAACTCCTCAAAAAAATTGTCTATAATGCCATCTCCCAATTTCTTACCTCCCAGTCTTTCCTGAACCTAATTGTGCTTTTGTCCTGGGTTATTACACTGAAATTGGTTTATCAAGTCTCCAGTGACCTCCAGTGGACAGGTTCTCACTCTCATCTTCCTTTACATGTCAGCATTTGACAGTTGATCACTTCCTCCTCTTTGAAATATTTTCTTCTCTTTATCCCAATAAACTATATACATGGTTTCCCCCGCCCCCACCGCCTCACTAGTTGCTCTTTCTTGACCTGCTTTGATAGCTTCTCTGCCCTGATTTTTTTTTTTTTTTAGTCAATATGGAGAATTGTGTTGTATTTTTTTATATCGTGGTAAAATACACATAACTTATACCATCGTAATTATTTTTAAGTATACAATTCAGTAAAATTAAGTACATTCACATTGTTGTGCAGACTTCATCAACATCCGTTTTGAGAACTCTTCATTTTATGTAACTGAAACTTGATTCCATTAAACAGTAACTCCCCATCCCCCTTCTCGGCCCCCAACAACCACCATTCTACTTTCTGCCTCTGAATTTTTTACTATAATAGGTACTTCATATAGATTAGGGATACCTACCTATATGTCAAAATTGCAAACTTCTGTGCATCAAAGAACACATCAAGGTTGAGCATCCCTAATCCTAAAATCCAAAATCCATAACTTTTGAGTGCTGATATGACACCAGAAGTGGAACATTCGATATCTTTCCCCATGTGTGTTGCAGTCAAAATAGTAGTCAAAACTTTGTTTCATGCACAGAATTGTTAAACATACTGTATTAAATTACTTTCAAGCTATGTGTATGAAGTGTTTATGAAACATAGAAGAATTTTGTGTTTAGACTTGGGTCCCATTCCCATTAGAGCTCATTGTGTATATACAGATATTCCAAAATCTGAAAATATTTGAAATCTGAAGCCCTTCTGTTCCCAGAGGGATATTCAACCTGTAGTCCAATTTATCTGTTTTTTTCTGTGGTTACCTGTGCTTTTGGTGTTTATCCAAGCAATCATTGCCAAATACATTGTCATGTATCTTTCCTCCTATGTTTTCTTCCAAGAATATTATAGTTTTACTCTCTCTCATTTAGTCTTTGATCCATTTTGAGTTAATTTTTGTTTATGGTGGGCCCAATGAAGAGGGCTCAACTCTTCATTCTTTTACATGTGGGTATCCAGTTTTCCTAGCACTATTTATTGAAAAGACCATCCTTTCCCAATTGAATAGTCTTGGGCTCATTTTCAAAATCGTTTGACCATACATGTGAGGGATTTATTTCTGGGTTATTTTATAAATTTTAATATGTTTTCTTTTTCATCCTGTTCAAAATACCAATTTCCCTTTTGATTTCTTCTTTGATCTATGGATTATTTAGAAATACGTTGTTTAGTTTCTAAATATTTGGGGATTTTCTTGATCTTTCTGTTACTGGTTTCTAATTTAATGCCATAGTAGTCAGAAAACATACTTTTATGATTTAAATTTCTTCAAATTTATTGAGACTTACTTTATAATTTAGAATATGGTCTGTCTTGGTAAATGTTTTGTGTGCACTTGAAAATATTGTATATTCTTTCATTGTTGGATAAAGTACAGTCATACATCACTTAACAGGGATATGTTCAGAGAAATATATCATTAGGCGATTTGTTAAATTAATCTCTAAGTAGCTTATTTCTTTTTAGATACTTTTGCAAGTGATTTTTTTTTCATTTTATTTTCCACTTGTTTGCCAATATATAGAAATACAGTCACACATCATTTAACAACATATCTCCTAGCTATGATCATACCACTGCAGTCCAGCCTGGGCAACAGAGTGAGACCCTGTCTCTAAAGTAAGTAAGTAAGTAAGTAAATAAAGTAAATCATTAAATTCAACCTTAGCTTACTGTAACTTTTTTAGCTTATAAACTTTCTGACTCCTGTAATAACACTTAGCTTAAAACACAAACACATTGTCCATGTGTTCAAAAATATTTCCTTTCTTTATATCCTTATTTTTTTTCTATTTTAAAATGTTTTACTGTTTTAACTTTTAAAACATTTTGTTAAAACTAAGACACAAACACGTATTCACCAAGGCCTGCACTGGTTCAGGATCATTAAGATGTCACTAGGCAATAGGAATTTTTCAGCTCCATTATAATCCTACAGCACCACCATCACATATGCGGTCTAAACAATGCGGACTAAAACAATGTCATGCAGTACCTGGCTGTATTCTGTAAATGTCGATTAGATCCAATTGATTGATGGTATTGTTTAGTTCACCTACAACCTTACTGATTTTCTGCCTGCTGGATCTGTCAGTTACTGACAGGGGTGTTGAGGGTTCCAGGCATAATAATGGATTCATCTGTTTCTCCTTGCGGTATCCGTTTTTGCCTCATATATTTCGACACTGTTAGATGCATGCACATTAAGAATTGTTATGTCTTCTTGGAGAGTCGATGCCTTTATCATTATGTAATACTCTTCTTCATACCTGGTAACTTCTCTTACTCTTAAGCCTGCTTTGTCTCAGAATAATATAGCTACTCTTAACTTTCTTTTTATTAGTGTTAGTATGATATATTTTTCTTCATCTCTTTACTTTTAATCTGTGTACAGTGGTCCCCACTTACCCATGGAGGATACATTTCAGTATCCTCTGTGGATGCCTGAAACCGCAGATATAGTACCAAACCGTAAGTGTACTGTGTTTTTTCCTGTACATACCTATAATAAAGTTTAATTTACAAATTAGTCAGAGTAAGAGACTGACAGTAATACCTAATAATAGAACAATTCTAACAATATGCTTCATTAAAAGTTATGTGAACGTAGCCTCTCTCAATATTGTAATATTTTTCAGATACCTATTGACTGTGAGTCACTGAAATTGCAAAAAGCAAAACCATGGATGGGGTCTACTGTATTTATATTTAAAGTGAGTTTCTTACAGACAACATATAGTTGGGTCTTGTTTTTTTAGTCCATCCTGACAGTCCTTTAATTGTTGTTGGATTAAGATGTATCTACCATATCTGTTACTCTTTTCTATTCATTGCCCTCCCTTGTTCTTTCTTTTTTTGCCTTTTGGTTTGTGTTTGGACGAACGGAGGCAACATGGCGCAGTTCCGGGTTCTTCACCATCAACTTTCCCGCGCCCGGGAAAGACATGAGTCGACTGCGCAGGCGCAACCCGACCTCCGACGGAGAGGAACCGGAACCCGCCTAGCCACGCCTACCACCCCGCCCCGACCCGCCTATGTCCCGCCCACTGCCCTCCCACTCCCGGGCCCAGGACATAAACGCTGCTCGAGGCGGGCACGCCGGGGCGAACTTCCTCGGCCGCTCCTTGTACGGGGACCCAGGAACCTCCTCTGAGAACGCCGGAGCGAACTTCCTCGGCCCCTCCTCGTACGCGGGACCCAGGACCCAGGAACCTCGTCCAAGAACGCCGGAGCGAACTTCCTTGGCCCCTCCTCGTACACGGGACCCAGGAACCTCATCCGAGAATGCCGGAGCGACTTCGTCGGCCTCCACCGCCGGGGACCGGTGAATCTCGCTCCCTCCTTCACATTGGCTTGTAAATAAACTTTTTTTGCCTTGCCTACTGGCCTTTTCTCTGGCATTTGCTCTGGGGGNCCTCCGACGGAGAGGAACCGGAACCCGCCTAGCCACGCCTACCACCCCGCCCCCGACCCGCCTATGTCCCGCCCACTGCCCTCCCACTCCCGGGCCCAGGACATAAACGCTGCTCGAGGCGGGCACGCCGGGGCGAACTTCCTCGGCCGCTCCTTGTACGGGGGACCCAGGAACCTCCTCTGAGAACGCCGGAGCGAACTTCCTCGGCCCCTCCTCGTACGCGGGACCCAGGACCCAGGAACCTCGTCCAAGAACGCCGGAGCGAACTTCCTTGGCCCCTCCTCGTACACGGGACCCAGGAACCTCATCCGAGAACGCCGGAGCGAACTTCCTCGGCCCCTCCTTGTACGCGGGACCCAGGAACCTCGTCCGAGAATGCCGGAGCGACTTCGTCGGCCTCCACCGCGGGAGACCGCTGAACCTCGCCCCTCCCTCACATTGGCTTGTAAATAGTTTTTTTTTTGCCTTGCCTACTTGCCTTTTCTCTGGCATTTGCTCTGGGGGTCGCATTAAAGCAAATCAGTTTCAATTGAACATTTTATGTTACTTCATTTTTTCTCCTCGCTTACTGTATTGATTATACTTGTTTTTACTTTTTTTTACTAGTTGCCCTTGAATTTGCAGTATACATTTACAACTAATCCAAGCCCACTTTCATATAGCATAGCACTTCATGTGTAGTGCAAGTACCTTGGAACAGAGTATTCTCAATTACTTACACCAGTCCCTTATAACATTGCTGTCATTCATTTTACTTATCCATAAGCTATGGTCACCTAATACCTTGTTCAGTTATTTTGAACAAACTGTATCTGTTTAGATTGATAAAGGATAAGAAAAGTAAAAGTAAAGTTTCCCATCTAAGTAGTTTTCCTTCTTTTTGAAGAAATTTTCACATTTCTTGCAAGTCATGTCTACTGGTGACAAATTCTCTTAATTTTTGTTTTGAGAATGTCTGCATTTCTCCTTCATTTGGAGGATAGTGTCACTTGATACAGAGTTGTAACTTGGTGGTTTTTTCTGGGAACACTTTAAATATTTTACTTCACTCTCTTCTTGCTTTCCTGGTTTCTGAAAAGTCTGATGCAATACTTCTCTGTTCTGTTACAGTTAAGATGTTTTTTCCACCCTCTGGCTTTCAGCATTTTCTCTTTGCCTTGATTTTATGCAGTCTGAAATAATACCTAAGTGTAGATGTTTTGGCATTTATCTTGGTTAGTGTTCTCTGAACTTCCTGGGTCTGTGATTTGGTGTCTATCCTCTATTTTTTAGCAGTCTTTTTTTTTTTCTCCCAACTTCTCTGTTTGGCCCTGTCTTCCAAACGTATGTGGAAGTTAACCAATTGTTACTACCTCCACTGCTACTCCTTTGGTCGGCATTCCTATCTCTTGTGTTATTTCAGTTGCCTTCTAGTTCTTCCTGATTCTGCCCTTGACCTTCTCTTTTATAATCAGAGAGATCTTTTAAAAATTTCAGTGGAAACTTGACATCCTCTGCTCAAAACTGTCCAGTGGCTTCCCATGCATACCAAGTAAAAGCTAAAGTCCTTACCATGGCCTAAAAGCCTGTATTTAGCTCTCTGTTTAATCTCTTACCTTCTCTTCTCCTGATGACTTCCTCATTGTCCTCCAATTATAGTGCCCTACTTGTTCCTTATTGAAGTCACCTGGCATCTCAAGGCTTTTCTGCTTCCCTTAGATGTCTGCCCAACTCTGTTCTCTAACTGCCTGTCATCTTTAGTTGTTTGCTCAAAGATCATTCTTTTCTATATTATAAACCTACATGCCATATGGATTACAATCTCCCCATTGCTTTATGTTTTCTGGAACACTTTACCAGCTGACTTGTTTCTGGTAGGAGAGTGCATGGCGCATTGGAGAAGATGTAAGAGAGCCAATTGGCTGGAGTGTTGAGAATGAGAGGGAGCACTGTTGTGAAATAACAGTTAGAGACCCAGCTGTGCAGACCCTTGTAAGCCATGTTAACATCTTTGGTCTTTATCTTTAAGGGAAATGGGAAATCACTGAAGTATCTGAACTGAAGGGATTTGGAGGAGGTCACTAAGTGATTAAATTTGTCATTTCACAAAGTTCATTTTAGCTTCCTTTTGAATATATTGGAAGGGGGAAATATTGGATGTAGGGAGATCAGATGAGGGGCTATTGTAGTGATCCAGGTGTAAGCTTATGGTAGCTTATTTAGTCTGTTATGGTTGATGGACATACAAAGAGAATGTTTGAAACTCCCTGATTATCTGAAGAAATCTATTTATATACATCTGTGGTCAGCGATTCATAACTCCTGATTGCCAGGTTAAGATTTCCAATTTAGGGGCCGGGCACAGTGGCTGACGCCTGTAATCCCATCACTTTGGGAGGCCGAGGCGGGGGGATCGTGAGGTCAGGAGTTCGAGACCAGCCTGACCAACATGGTGAAACCCTGTCTCTACTAAAAATACAAAAAATTAGCCAGGCATGGTGGCACACGCCTGTAATCCCAGCTACTCGGGAGGCTGAGACAGGAGAATCACTTGAACCCGGGAGGCGGAGCTTTCAGTGAGCCGAGATTGCACCGCTGCACTCCAGCCTGGGCGAAAGAATGAGACTCCATCTCAGGAAAAAAAAACAATTTCCAATTTAGAGGATCTCTTTTTGGTTCCATGATAAGAAAGTAAAATGGCTTTCCCAGTGTAATTCTTCAGAATAAATTCTAGAAATTCTGTTAGTCAAATAGTTACGTATCTCTTTTTGTCTATGTCTTAGCATTTGGCACGAAATTAAAGGTTCCTAATTAAGCTAATTATTATTTAATGGTCATTTCTAGATCCTGTTCAAATTAATTCATCTCTCATGAAGGCAAGACTTTAACTAATTTCCTTGTTTTTCCCAGCCTTCTCTCATCTGAAAAAATTAACTTGATCAGGACTAAGATTGTTCTTCAATCGGATGTTTTCAAGACAAAGGTGTCTATATAGGTGTTATTTCTCTTCACAAAACTAATAGCTCTGGGAACAAAAATTTGTGTAGAACAGTAGCACTTACAAGGATAGGAAACTCAACACTCTGGCCATCCTTAAAGAGATTTGAAGCTGTTACATGAGCAAACATTTAGTAAACAGGGATTCTAATAGTAGTTTTCTAATGTGGCAGTGTTTATAATAAACTAAAACATTGATTCTCTCTTTTCACTTTTGTTTGGGAAGGAAAAAAGCATTAAGCTTCTGTACCTGAAATATGTTATTAAATATATTGTTTACTTATCAGAAACCAGTAAGGTATCTTAGTCCAGTTTTGTTGTGTAAATAAAGAAGTTGAATATTAATGAGGACAAATGACTTGTCCAGGCTAATGTAACTTCTAGATCCTGATTTTGGACCCAGATATTCCTTCAAAAGGCTCTTTGGTTTTTGTTGTTGTTGTTGTTGTTTTGAGACGGAGTCTCGTTCTTTTGCCAGGCTGGAGCCAATGTCATGATCTCGGCTGACTGCAACCTCTGACTCCCTGGTTCTAGTGATTCTTCTGCCTCAGCCTCGTGAGTAGCTGGAATTACAGGCAAGAGCCACCACGCCAAGCTAATTTTTGTATATTTAGTAGAGACGGGGTTTCACCATGTCAGCCAGGATGGTCACGATCTCCTGACTCTCATGATCCACCCTCCTTGGCCTCCCAAAGTGCTGGGAATACAGGCATGAGCCTCTGTGCCTGGCCAAGGCTCTTTGTTTTTGATCAGAGGTTGTTAGTTTGGGTTCCCTGGTCTCCAACATCCCTCACTTCCCCCAGTGTATATATTCTTTTCAAAGAACTGGACTTACTAGATTAAGGAATCCAATAAAGTTAAGAATCAATAAATTTGATTATACTGCCTCCTGATTTGGGGTTCATAATCTGACAGTGCTTTCCATTCTTGTCTTACATTACCTTTCCAAAATTCTTCTCAAAATACCAGTAACACTCTAGTTACGTTAATAAAGTAGTGATAGTATCTTTTTTAAGTGGACAGTTGCCAGGCACTCTCCTAAGTGCTACATATGCATTATCTAATTTGGTGTTCACAGCAACATTGCTGAACTATGTCCCTTACTTTAAGATTAGCCCCCTACCTTAAAGGGTCTCACCAGATTTTAAAGATTGCTTGGATTGCTTGGATTAATTGAATTACCGAATATAGTGGGAAAAGTCTTAGGCATTAGTGTTAGATAAAACCTAGCTTTGAATCCAAGATCAGCCCTTTTTTTCTTTCAGTAAATGTTTATTGAGCATCTACTGTTTCCCAACTATTGTTCTGGGCAGTAGGAATGGCATCTATAATTTATCTGCATTTTGAAGGGGAGAAAATATCTGCCTTGAAGATTGCTAAAGGCTAAGAAAAAGGCACTTAGAAAAAAGATTTGCTTCCTTGCCCTCCTAACTGATCTTCCTTCTCTAGTTTTTCATTCTTCTGTTGCAATCTACAGAGTACTCATAGAGCTTTCATTTTTCTCTTCAAGCTCTTGTTCAAAAGCCTTAGGTGGCTTTTCTCATCTGATAGGAAAGTTTCAAGTTCATAGGATGTCATGGAGGAACTTTTATAGCCTGCTATTTAAAACCATATATGGGCCAGGCGCAGTGGCTCACGCCTGTAATCCCAGCACTTTGGGAGGTCACGAAGGGCGGATCACCTGAGGTCAGGAGTTCATTACCAGCCTGACCAGCATGGTAAAACCCTGTCTACTATAAATACAAAAAAATTAGCTGGGCGTGGTGGCACATGCCTGTAGTCCCAGCTACTTGGGAGGCTAATGCCGAAGAATCGCTTGAACCAAGGAGGTGGAGGTTGCCGTAAGCTGAGATTGCACCACTGCACTCCAGCCTGGGCGACAAAGTGAGACTCCATCTCCAAAACACACACACACACACACACACACACATATATATATATATATACTAAGTCCTTTCCTCTCTCAACCTTTCACAGTAAATGCTCAGGCCACCTAGACATTTTTAAAAATACAGTTTTTCCATTAGATCATCACAGATCACGGAGTTTCTTGAATCTCTGCCTTTTTTCTGGAATTCCATGTCTATAACATTCTGTCTACCTACACCCCCTTCCTCTCCCTGGGTTTCAAGAAGTACATACAAAGTACACAGAGGAAAATGTCTTTTCTTTCCATGTCCCGTCATTCCTCAGCTTCCTTCCCAAAGGTATTCTATGCATATACAACTTTATGTACATGAATGAATACAGGCAATTTAGCATGTTAGATTGTGAACCCTGAAAGCAGGTTGCCTGAGTTTAAATCGTGGCTTTTCTTCCTAGATATGTGACTTTGGGGATATTACTAGTATCTGCCTCGTAAGCTTATTGTGAGGATTTCTTACAGCACTTCCTGGCACATGGTAAGCACTCAGTAAATGTTTGCCATTATTATTGTTGTGTTGTTGTTATATAACAGCATAATATATTCTAAAGAGAGCAACATTTAAGATCTAGAGACGTAGGTTTGAATACAGCTTCCCAGTTACTTTATGCTTAAGTCATTTAATCCAAGTTAAGCCTTGTATGTTTCTTTATAGTGGGGGTAATGACATATAGTTTTGGTTTTGATTACCTAAAATATAAAAAGTTTCGAAAGAGCTTTGTAAGTGACAGAATGATATATAAAATTTAGTTGCTGTTGGTTACATGTTTTTACTTTCCCTTCAAGAAAAGGTTATAACATTTTAGCTGGATAATAGTTTAAGAAACAAAGATACCAGAAACTTTAGTTATAATTATGCATTTTTGCTTACAATTACTCCAAATTCATACTTTTTCATTAGCTTTGGCATGCTTTAGTTTTGGTCATATATAGTTTATGTGGCAGTGCTGTTAAGGGAATAAAGTTAGAGTGAATACCTCTATTTATGGAAATGTATCTATCAAGATTCCAGAATTGGTATACTTAACTATACTTGGCATAATTTAGTACACCTGGCCAAATGTATCTTTTAAGGAAAATAATGTATTGTGGTCAACCTAGAAAGTATTAGTCATGGCCTTAAAATTTTTCTGCATGGTTTACAAATGTTTTGTCTGCGATGATTAATAGTTACTGAAGAATATTCACTTAAGTAGATGGTAAGACATGTAAAAAGCAGTCTTTCATTTCCACTTCTCTTAGTCAAACATTTACTGGTGATGTGCTTTTGATCATTTGCTATGTTGCTAAAACAGGATACGCATTCACTGTTTTTTTTTGACAGCTCATGGATCCAAGAGCACATGTAGTTCCTAAAGGCACAGAGTATAGGATATTTTTGGATACCGTGATATTCACCCCTTATTCTGGTAATTAGAAACATTCCCAGTATTAAACGTTTAGGAGGAAAAGTTATAGTCAAAGGAGACCATCTTTCTTTTAAATCATTTTAATATGAAGAATATATTTTACTTTGGAGATTTAAAATGATTTAAAGTAACAATTTTAGTAACCTTTGGGTTTGTCTTGAAAGTATTTTCATTTGTTTCTAAAATACTTGTTTCTCTGAAGAGAGAAGATGGCTCAATCTGATGACATATGTAACCTTGATGACTGACAGTTTAAACTGAAATCAACAAAGGGAGAATATTTTTTTAATGCATTGAGACAAAGCATACAGGAAGGATGTCATTTTGTATAATCTTTTGTTGAAGTCTTCGAAACAGTACAAGTGTTGTTTGCCTCATGACATGAAAATTCACAGTAGGGTAAACAAAGCTATTATATTTGAATTTCACAAAAATGTTTACTTTCTTAGTTATCTTTCAGAAAAAAATTCAGAATGATGACTCTCTTCTCAAATTAAGTATTTATACTAATACTGCAAAAACTGTCATTTAGGGATTATTTGTACAGTTCTTTGTGGCAATGCACAGCCATGCAACATGTGCATGTGTTTATTAGTTTCCATACGTGCATGTATTTATTAGTTTCCATATGTAAAATCTGGAATCATTGAAACAATCTGTCTTAGACTTTTTTTGATAACGAATTAGGTTAAAAACTCCTTATGTATAACAACATGGTAGTCATTGAATGTAAGAACTCAGGTCACATTGCAGATATTCTAAAATAGAATGTAAATTAGTTTTACTAATTACAGGTTTTAACAGTAATTCTGAGATTATTATATGTGGCAAATAATTTGTGTGGTATTCAACAGTCTAATTTAGGTAAATCACAGAGATTTAAAGAAAGCATTGATTTGCATCTGTGATCAGTATTGCTTAGGAAAAATGTCCAATACTATAAGAGTATATAAAGTTTTGACTCAAAGGGGTCAGGGAAGGATATCTTATGGAATTAATACTTGTGCTCAGGTCCAAGGAAAAGAGCAGGCATTATTAACTAAGTGGAGAAGGAAGAAGTCATTGCAGGCAAAGGGAATAGCTTCTACAAAAGCCCTGTGGCAGAAGGGAGCATATCAGGTTTAAGAAACTGAAAGATGGCCAGTGTGACTGTCATAGAGAGTAAATAGGGATATGGCGCAAGATGAAGTTGATACAGGCCAAATCATTAGGAGCTTTGAGGACTTGGAGTTTAATCTTTACCCTATGAGCAAAATGAAATCATTGAATTTTCTGTTTTGAAAAGACCATTGTGGCTGCAATGTAGAGGAACCCAAGTGAGCAACAATGGACTAGTTAAGAGGCTATTTCAGTAGTCCCAGGAGGTTGCTTAGACTAGAGTCATGTAGTGGAAAAGAAAAGGAACTGACAGATTCTTTGCCTGGAGGGTAGTGGTTCTTCGCCCAGGTGATTCTGACACTCCTACCCTCCTCTCCTGTTTCTCTACTCTTTAAAAAAATGGTGATAGAAAATACAAAGTAGTATTCTGTGATTAAATTATCACACTATTATAGATTATATTGTTGATAACAAACTAATATTCATAATTTTATGTTGAGAATATTATAAAGAAATGTTTTCATCACATATAGGTTCATGGCTGGGCGCAGTGGCTCACTCCTGTAATCCCAGCACTTTGGGAGGCCGAGGCGGCCGGATCACTTGACGTCAGGAGTTCGAGACCAGCCTGGCTAACATGGTGAAACTCCGTCTCTACTAAAAATACAAATTAGCTGGGCATGGTGACCCGCACCTATAATCCCAGTTCTTGGGAGGCTGAGGCGGGAGAATTGCTTGAACCTGGGAGGCGGAGGTTGCAGTGAGCCAAGATCGTGCCATCGCACTCCAGTCTGGGCAAAAAGAGCAAGACTCCGTCTCAAAAAAAAAAAAAATGTAGGTTTATGACTTCTCACTTGTGAAGATGTGTATATTGGCCATGTAAGATTTTTTAAATGAAGGTCCCTTTTACAACTGTAAACCTAAAGGAACAATATCGAGGAACTGACATTTATGAGACATGCTCAAAGGCTAAAAAGTAAGTGAAAGCTAGAACCAGCACTCAGAGCCTATTTTTGTCTTGATGGCACCTACTGAACTAGCTAAACCTGGGCTTATGGTTTCATTGCCTTCACAGACATAAGAGGATAGGAGACGAAGCTCAGTCTATGAGGAGACATCCCACCGAGTGTCTGTGCACCCCTCCCCACGCCTCTTCCTGCCAACTCCAAGGAAACTAGACTGTCGCAAATGTTGGCACTAAGTTGAAGTGGGGTGCAAGTTTGGGGTTGTTATTCTTTGACATTTTATAGTTATACCCTAGCCTTTATGTTTCCATATCTAAATCGCACTTTCTGGGTTAGCCCAAAAATATCTTAAAATTTGACTATGGTTCAAAGTAATTCTGGTCACTAGTAACCCCAGGCACTTGGCAGAAGCAAATGCACATCACAGTAAAAGATCACAGAACTCTAAAAGAAAAAGACACTGAAAATATGGACTAGCCAAGATAACAGACAACTGAATTGGACTCCCATTGACTTCATATTTTGGAATTATTAGACAGGAATTTAAAATCAGTGTGTTTAGCAAGGTAAAGATTAAAAATATAAGAATGGTGGGATTATGATAGCTAACATTTTGTAGCTATCAGTTGGAACCTTGAACTGTTCCAGTACTTTATGTGTTAATTAATCCTCACAAAACTCTAAAGTAGGGATTATTATTATCCCCATTTTACAGGTGAAGGAATGAAGCAGAGAATGGGGATATAACTTGACCAAGGTTAGTAAAGTGGTAGAACCAGGATTCTAGCCAGGCAGTATGGGTCCTAAAGTCAGGCTTTTAACCATTTTACAATACTGAGAAAGATAATGAGATTATGAGAAGTTACAAATAGCTTTTTTGTGGGTGGGGGAGAACTTTTAGAAATGAAATATGTAGACTGGGCACAGTGACACACATCTGTAATCCCAGCACTTTGGGAGGCCAAGGCAGGTGGATCACTTAAGCCCAAGGAATTCGAGACCAGCCTGGGCAACATGGTGAAATCCCATCTCTACAAAAAAATACAAAAATTAGATGGGCATAGTGGTGTGTGCCTGTAGTCCCAGCTATTTGGGAGGTTGAGGTATAAGGATCCTTTGAGTCTAGGAGGTCAAGGCTGCAGTGAACTGTGCCACAGCACTCCAGCCTGGGCAACAGAATGAGACCAAAGTTAACCAAATAAAAGAGACAGAAATGGAAAATTTATAAAAAGAAAAGAAAATTGGACAACCATAGCCTAAATTGCTAGTTTTCCCTGATACCATTCTGTGGTTAATAAGTAGTGTTATTATAAGTATAATAAGTATATTAGTTGGATGCTCTGTTGCCTAGCTAAAACTTCCATTTCATTGCCTTCCTGATAGTAAGGTTTGACTGTGTGACAAGGCTTTGGTAATTTGGGATGCAAATTGAAATATGTGTAACTTCTAGGTCATGCCTGTAAGAGGAAAGGGGATATGCCATTTTCTTTCTCTTTCTTCCTTTCTGTGAACTGGAATGTAAACATGGCGATGAGATATTTTTCCCTATGTAGAAGACGGCAATACTCTTAAGGATGATAGAGCAATAAGACGTAAGAACCTGGCTGTCTCAGACTGCCTAGCTGCCAAACAAGACGGTCCTGTGAGAGGAAAATAACCCTGAATTTTGGTTAAGCCACTTTTGAGTCTCTTCTTAACAGCAGCCTTGTCTACGTCTTAACTATTCCAAGAAGAGCATGAAAAGGTCTAATAACCAGAATTTCAGATATGAGGAAAAGCCAAGTAGATACAGTATTTAAGGAGATTTCAATTAGAATTTCCGAAACTGCAAAAAGATACAAATTCAAGAAGTCAAGTAAATCCTAATCAGAGTAAATAGAAATCTAAACCTGAAGTCTTCATAGTTAAATTTGCAGATGATCAGAGATCTCAAAAATAACCAGAAGGGACAAGACAGATCACTTTCAAAAGCTCTGCAATTAGGCTAGCAGCTGACTTACTGAAAGGAAAGTAGAAATCAAAAGATGGTAGAACAGTAACTACAGTGTACTCAGAGTAAATAACTATTAAAGCTAAAATATCTTTGAAGAGTGAAGCAAAGTTTTCAGATAAATAAAACTGGGAGTTTTTTTTTTTGTTCTCACCGCTTGTACGGCACTAAGAAACACTCCAAAAGATATACTTTAGGTAGAAGGAAAATGACCCCTAATGGAGGATCTGAGATGTTAATTAGGAAAGAAAAATGGGCCCAGGCTCATTTAAGCATTCCAGTAATCCCGGCACTTTGGGAGGCCGAGGTGGGTGGATAACTTGAGCCCAAGAGTTCAAGACCCGCCTGGGCAAGATGGCAAAACCCCTGTCTCTATCAAAAATACAAAAAAATTTAGCCGGACGTGGTAGCATACACCTGTAGTCCCAGCTACTCTAAAGGCTGAAGTGGGAGGATTGCTTGAGCTCAGGAGGCAGAGTTTACAGTAAACCAAGATCATGCCACTGCACTCCAGCCTAGGTGACAGAGTTGAGACTCTGTTACAGAAACAACAAAAATGGCTGCAATTATTGAGGCAGGTATCCAACTTAAGTTGGAAAAGCATTAGAATAGACTAAAGAAAGGAAATAAATAATAAACATAAAAGCAGAAATTAAAGAAATAGAAAAGAGGTCTACAATGAAACATCAACACAACCAAAGTTGGTTTTTTTTGAAAAAGACTAGTAAAAGTAACCAACCTGGTAAAATTGACCAAAAGTAAAAGAGGAAGGGCAGAGATAAACAATATGAATGAAAAAGGAGATATAACTAAAATGTGGCAGATTTTATAAAAGAGAGAAAAGTGCATACACTAACACATTTTGTTCAGGGAATAATTTCAAATGGTAGATTATTGTATCTGTTGTCATAATAGTACATCAAGCCTATCAAGACCACTTGTCAAACTTGCCAAAAATTTTACTCTTGAATATGTGAGATGGTTGGATTAAATATTTTAATCCTTTACTTGAATATTTAGAGAATTACAAAGGTGCAATGAATCAGTCATACTTTACTGAAGATTGTGGTAAAGATTTATTTGGGGATATAGATATGGATACATTTCTTTAAAACAGTAGAATATGTGTTCCCTTTTAATGCATAAGGAAGAAGAGGGGAAATACGTAAACCTGGGAAATTGTGGAAACCTTGTATTTTTAAAAGTGTTTTTTAAAAAAGTATTACTAGTAAGTTTTTGGTGCTTATACCAAAAAGTGATGGCACAGTACTGAGTATGATCCATAATTTAGTGTTTCTTTCTCTTAAAATTCTCGTGAGCTTTATATTATATATTCACGCTGTTCAGTGAACTAAATAGTGTACTTAGGCAAGACATGGATGTACCAGGGCAAGCCCCTTGTTTTCTGGAGGACTGGTAGCAAATAGTGGTAGCACTTTTGTAAATATTATACTTCTAAACTAGTACATAAGAAAGTCCTAGGTTGACAAATATTTACAGACCTAGGGAACAACTGATACAGATTATAGAAGATCCAAAAAGAATTTTTTGGAGGGTGGGGAGAGATGGGAATGAAATTGATAGAGTATCTGGCCGATTTGACAGGGTGGGAAATTATGTTGATAATTCCAGAATAAACACAAATTATATGATAAAAGAAATGTAATCTTAATATACTACGCTGTGTGTTAAGAGAGCTAAAATTCTCATCTATATGATAGCAATATCCAAATGCAAAAATGAAGAGATTCCAGTATGAATTTTATTTGGAAATATTAAGGGAAACACCCAAAGAAACAGGCAGGTAGAAGTTTAAAGTAGCTCTTGTAGATTGAGATTGTGACTGCTCTTTTTTTCTTATAAGCCTTTTAGTAATATCTTCTAATTGTGCTAATCAAGCATGCGTTGCTTTTAAGAGAGAGAATTGAAGCTTTTGCAGAGGAGACTAGAATGATAATAGAGTTTGAAACTTAATTTGAAAAAGGAGACTGTTTATGGAAAAAGAAGTGAGGAAAATAACTGTCTTCAGATACTTAAAGGAGTGTAGAATAGAAGAGGAATTCTCTTTCTTTTGTTTACATGGGCGAGTAGAGCTGAAACCACCCAATAAGTAGCCAATACCAAGAAACAGTCCTGTAAAGAAGTTTCTGAACCTAGATTACCTAGTTCCTGTTACCTAGATTACCCAGGAATGAATTTGTCTTTTTTTTTTTTTCTTTTAAGAGTCAGGGTCTTAATTCTGTCACCCAGGCTGGCTGGAGTACAGTGGTGCAGTCACAGTTCCCTGCACCATAGAACTCCTGGACTCAAGCGACTCTCCAGCCTCAAAGGTGAAAGCCACCACGCCCAGCTGAAACATACTGTTGTGTGAGGATTGAATTCAAAGGGCTAGATGTCCATATCTAGATATGTTTTTAGAGTAGATTGCCACAAATGAAAGTTACTGTATTTCAGGAATTCTGTTGTTTTTAAATACTGACTTCAGCATTTAAAACAAGAAAACACAGAATCAGCTATTCATAAAAAATTTGCCTCATATAAGTCAAGTATACTGTTTTCTTTTTTTCTTTTCTTTTCTTTTTTTTTTTTTTTTGAGACGCTCTCGCTCTGTTACCTAGGTTGTAGTGCAGTGGCGCGATCTCGGCTCGGCTCACTGCAACCTCCGCCTCCCTGGTTCAAGCAATTCTTGTGTCTCATCCTCCCAGATGGCTGGGATTACGGGCGCATGCTACTACACCTGGCTAATTTCTGTATTTTCAGTGGAGACAGGGTTCACCATGTTGGCCAGGCTAGTCTTGAACTCCTGACCTGAAGTGATCCACCTGTCTTGGCCTCCCAAAGTGCTGGGATTACAGGAGTGAGCCACCATGCCCTGCTAGCTCCAGTAATTTTTGATATGTTACATTTTAATTATTATTTAATTCAAATTGTTTAATTTCCATCTTGATTTCTTTCTTCCCCCATGGGTTATTTAGAATTCTGTTTAATTTACAAACATTTGGGGATAATGCGGTTATATTTTTATGCTGATTTCTAGTTTAATTTCATGTTGGTTAGAAATTATACTCTGTATGATTTCAGTCCATTGAAATTTCTTGAGACTTGATTTATGGCTCAGCATGGTCTATTCTAGTAAATTATCCATGTACACTGGAAAAGGATGTATAGTTTGCAGTTGTTGGGTGTGGTGTTCTATATGTCTGTTAGGTTAAGTTGATTCTTTATCTGCTCAAATCTTCTATATATCCTTCCTGGTTTTGTCTTTCCTTTCTATTATTTACTGAGTAAGTTCTGTTAAATTCTATTCACGATTCCCATTCTGTCAAGTTTTGCTTTGTATGCCTTGATTTATATTTAAATTTTATTTTTCTATTGAGTGCTGTTAATGTAAATTAATATTAACGTATTCATATACATGGATTGTCTGACATCTTTCCTTTTATTTTCAGTTTGTTGATCTGTTCTTTGTTTCTTTGAGATTGTTTTTTAGTACACTGCAAGAAATTCAAAATATCTTGGGTATGAAATTAGGGAGTAGCTCAGCTGGGTGAATCTAAGTCTCTCATGATGTTGCAGTAAGATGGTTGCTGTCTGGGATCATCTTGAAGCCTTTATTAGTCACAGATGTAGGAAGACAGAAACAGCTGGGACTCCCGCAACCATGTCTTTCTCTGTGGTCTCTCCAAAGTGGTGATTGCATGGCAGCCTAACACTTAGGACTCCATAGATACGTATCCCCAAAGAGAAAAAATTCAGGAGGAAGCTCTGATGCCTTTTCTAACCTAGCTTAAGAATTCAGATAGCACCATGTTGACTGGATTTTGTTCGTTGCTAACCCTGCCTATATTCAAGGGGAGGGGAATATGTTTTTTCTTTCTACAAGCTTTTTAGGATTTTGTCTTCGTGTTTAGTAGTTTGGAATTTTAACTACAATATGTTCAGGTGCAAGAATCTTTTTTCTTTCCTCTTCCCACAGTGTTAGGCATTCATTGGGTATTTGAATCTGATGATTCCTAACTTTTCTAAGTTTATCTCTGGAAATGTTATTCTACTATTACTTTGGGTCTGGTGTTCTTTCTACACTCCCATCAGATAGCTGGTGAAACCTCTGGGTCTGTCCTCTTTACCTCTTTCTTTCATACATTCCATCTCTCTGTTCTTTTGTTCAGCTCTCTCTGGTTTGTGTATTGGTATATTTATGTGATTTCATATTACCAAAAAGTTCAGTTTTTCTTTTGATGTACTCTGAAGAGCATTGTCCTTTGTTTTGGAAAGTTAAATCTTACCATGATTTCCATATTCACTCCCCTCCCCCCCAGCATGTTGTGGTGAGTTGTCAGTTTTAAATATTTATGATCCCTGTAAATATTTAAAGATAAACAACAATATACTGCTTAAGAAACTGTCTTCATTGTTCCTTAATGTAAAATATTTTTCTCCAAAATTTCTAATCACTAAATTTCCTTTAATGAATTTTGTTTTATAAGTTCATTTCTACGGGAGAAACTTTCATCTGTAATACATTCATTTATGTTAAAAATTGCAGAAACAACAAAGTTGGGATCAGTTCGCTTCACAAAGACAATCAAGTCATTTTATTTTGTAAATATTAGAAGTAGGCTTCCTGAAGGAAAATGAAGAGTTACGTTATAACTTGGACCATAATGTTAGGGACTCAAAATTGACTTAAAATTTAAACATAGTGTAATGTTTATTCCTATCTTCCATATTTGTCAGGGAATCTTAACCAGAGTAAGAAATTTTCTGGTGCTGTGTTGGGAGTGCAGGGCACAAGAGATTTCCATAAAAAGGCATGGGTTTTGCTTGGAAGAGCATAGAGGTTTTCTAACTTGGCAGTAATGAGTTAGAACTAATTCCCCTTAGAAAGAAAAATTAACTTATATTCTTATTGGGAATTCATTTGTGTGTATGCTTTCTTGTGTGACCTATTTGATTATTATATTTGTGAGTGTGCCTATGTGTATACATTCATGACCCATGGCATTTGTTAGGTGTAAATAAAATTTTCTGTACATACTGTGTGAAAAATGGCTTTGGAACTTGAATGTCTTGCCATTTTAGTTGAGGAACAGGGGCCAAATATTTTGTTGTTGCAGAATACTCAAAATAATATGACCATCTCTGAGTTCTTTCCCCAGTTTCTGTTGCCCTAGAAAAGCTGGAGGCATTTGGGGAATATAAATGATCCTTGCTATATTAGGATTCTGTCTTGAAAGATATGCATTTTTGGATTAGAGAGACGGTGAATTCACATCTTGTTAAAATGACAGCGATCCCCAGACTTAAGAGGCCTGGAAGGGGGCTAGGGATGTGGGCATCCTTTTACGTGAAATATATGCTCTTGTGTTTAGCTGTCAGTATTTTTCTTTTCATGGAAATGAAACCATTTTTTTTTCCCCGTGAAATGGAATCACCTAATCCAGATAGAGGTATAAGATGCCTAGTGCCCAACACAAACCTCTCCAAATAATACATTTTCAAAATGTATTATTCCAAATAATACATTTTCAAAATGTATTATTCCAAATAATACATTTTCAAAATGTATTATTCCAAATAATACATTCCTCACTCTACATTTTCAAAAATGTGGTTATTTTTAAAGGCTCAGCCAGTTCTTACCTTGCTTCTCTTTCTCATTGGTTGACCTCATCCACTGCTATGGCTTCAATGGTACCGTCTTGACCAGCATTGACTCCCAAGTGTGTACTTCTAGTCCATTGGTTTCTACGGAACCTCCAGAGTTGGCTTTTAAAATATCTATCAGATATCCTTACCTATTCTTCCCATAGGAATCTCACAGTTAAGTTTTGGAAGAAAGTAGTATCTTTCTTTTTAAACCTCCTTTTGTGTTTCCTGTCTTAATTGGAGGTAGGCTATCAACCACTTACTTGCTCAGGCTAGATACCTAGGAGTTATCACTGAATCTTCTTCATTCCTCTTAGTAGCTTCTTATCAGTTATGGAGTCCTGTCAGTTTTATCCTCAGAAAAGTATTGCCCCTCTTCAGCCCTGGTGCTCCTGTACAGGCCCATGTCATCTCGCACTGGAGCTATTGCAGTAGCTTCCTAGCTATTCTTCCTGCCTCTAGTCTCCTTTCTTCAGTCCATTTTGCATACTGCCAGTTGTTTTTCCAGAATACAGATCTAATCATATTAATTTTTTTAAATCACTTTGTCTTCTCCCCATTGCTTACTAGATAAAATATAAGCTCTTTAACATGACAAATGCCGAGCTATGTAGTATCCCTAGATCTTTTGTATTTAATTCTTTTTTTTTTTTTTAAATTATTTAAGTTCTAGGGTACATGTGCATAACGTGCAGGTTTGTTACATATGTATACTTGTGCCATGTTGGTGTGCTGTACGTATCAACTCGTCAGCACCCATCAACTCGTCATTTACATCAGGTATAACTCCCAATGCAATCCCTCCCCCTTCCCCCCTCCCCATAATAGGCCCCGGTGTGTGATGTTCCCCTTCCCGAGTCCAAGTGATCTCATTGTTCAGTTCCCACCTATGAGTGAGAACATGCGGTGTTTGGTTTTCTATTCTTGCGATAGTTTGCTAAGAATGATGGTTTCCAGCTGCATCCATGTCCCTGCAAAAGACACAAACTCATCCTTTTTTATGGCTGCATAGTATTCCATGGTGTATATGTGCCACATTTTCTTAATCCAGTCTGTCACTGATGGACATTTGGGTTGATTCCAAGTCTTTGCTATTGTGAATAGTGCCGCAATAAACATACGTGTGCATGTGTCTTTATAGCAGCATGATTTATAATCCTTTGGGTATATACCCAGTA
>NW_016804657.1:2028049-2034314 GCF_001698545.2 Rhinopithecus bieti
TACAAAGAACTCAAACAAATTTACAAGAAACAAACAACCCCATCAAAAAGTGGGCAAAGGATATGAACAGACATTTCTCAAAAGAAGACATTCATACAGCCAACAGACACATGAAAAAATGCTCATCATCACTGGCCATCAGAAATGCAAATCAAAACCACAATGAGATACCATCTCACACCAGTTAGAATGGCAATCATTAAAAAGTCAGGAAACAACAGGTGCTGGAGAGGATGTGTGATTTAATTCTTTAGTGTATTTGCTTAAGCTGTTTCCTTTGCTTGGAATGTCCTTCTAAGCATTATAGCTGGAATATTCCTATTCAGTTTTTTACTAAGCTCTTCATATGAGCTAGTCAGAATGAAAACAACTGTCCTGGAGTCTCCTGTGTTCGTCCATCCTTCCCCAGCCCATTAATTTTGTCTTGTACCAGCTTTATTCCCATTGTTTTGTAGTTATTTGTTTCTTTCTCCTTTATAAGCTCCTTGAGGATGGAAAACACATACTTTTCATTTTTATTTCCTTGACACCTAGTACAGAACTGGTACCTAGAAAATACTTTGCAAATGCTTGATTCAGAATAACAATATTTGCCATTATGTCTCCTTTATAATGTCCTCACTATGTATGTGTATTAGTTCATTTTCACGCTGCTGATAAAGACATACCTGAGACTGGGCAATATACAAAGAAAGAGATTTAATTTGACTTTGAGTTCCATGTGGCTGGGGAAGCCTCACAATCATGGCAGAAGACAAAGAAGAGCAGGTCCCATCTTACATGGATGGCAGTAGGCAAAGAGAGAATGAGAATCAAGTGAAACAGGTTTCCCCTTATCAAACCATCAGATCTGGTGAGACTTATTCACTACCATGAGAACAGTATAGGAGACACTGCCCCCATGATTCAGTTATCCCCACCTAGCCCTGCCCTTGGCACGTGGGGATTATTAAATTTAAGGTGAGGCTGGGTGTGGTGACTCATGCCTGTGGTCTCAGCACTTTGGGAGGCTGAGGATAGGCGGATCATGAGGTCAGGAGATCGAGACCAGCCTGGCCAACATGGTGAAACCCCATCTCTACTAAAAATACAAAAATTAGCCAGGCATGGTGGTGGGCGCCTGTATTCCCAGCTACTCGGGAGACAGGCAGGAGAATCACTTGAACCTGGGAGGCGGAGATTGCAGTGAGCTGAGATTGCACCACTGTACTCCAGTCTGGGTGACAGAGAGAGACTCTGTCTCAAAAATAAAAAATAAATACATAAATAATTCAGGGTGAGATTTGGGTGGGGACACAGAGCCCAAGCATATTGGTATGTAACTGATATTCTGAGAAATTTCCTAAATAAATAATTCAAGGTGAGATTTGGGTGGGGACACAGAGTCAAACCATATCAGTATGTAACTGGTATTCTGAGAAATTTCTCTCTTTCCCCCTAAGCTGTGATTTACATGTAATAAAATGTATCTATTTTAGATATTCAGTAAGTTTTGGTAAATAAATATACCTATGCAACTTTTACCACAATCAAGATACAGATCACTCTCATCACCCCAAAAAGTATCCTCATGCTCCTTCGTAGCCATTGCCCCTGTGCCACCACCACTGGCCCCAAACAGCTTTCTGTCACTGTAACTTTATCTTTTCTAGATTTTTTTTTTTTTAAAGAGACCGAGTCTCTGCTGCGCAGACTGGAGTACAGTGGTACGATCTCAACTCACTGTACCCTCTGCCTCCCAGGTTCAAGCAATTCTCCTGCCTCAGCCTCCTGAGTAGCTGGGATTACAGGCGCATGCCACCACGCCCAACTAAGTTTTGTAGTTTTAGTAGAGACGAGGTTTCACTATATTGGCCAGACTGGTCTCGAACTCCTGACCTCAGGTGATCTGCCCACCCTGGCCTCCCAAAGTGCTGGGATTACAGACATGAGCCACCGTGCCCAGCCTTTTCTAGATTTTTATATAAGTAGAATTACAGAATATTACTCTTTGTGTCTGTCTTATTTTGCTGAACGTGTTTTTGAGATTCATCCATGTTGCAAGTAGTTCATTCCTTACATTAATTACTGAGAAGTATTTAGGCAGTTGGATATATCACAATTTATTCACTGCTTGATGGATACTTGGGTTGTCTCTAGATTTTTGGCTATTACAAAGATAAAAGTTGAAGTTAACATTGTTTCTCAGCTTGGCTTGTTGATAATACTATCTTTTACGCATTGAATTACTTTTGCCCCTGTATTAATGATCTATTTTTCTATAGCCAGTTGACCCAAATTTTATTGGCTTAAAACAATAATAATAATAATTTTTTTTTTTCTGTCATAGTTTCTGTGGATCAGGGATTTGAGAGTGGCTTGGTTGGAGGGTTCTAGCTCATGATATTTCGCAAGGCTGCAATTATTTGTATTAAGGCTGACTAAAATCAAGATAAGCTTCAAAGGTGGCTCACTAACGTAATTGGCAAGTTGGTGCTGACTCTTGGTAGGAGTCCTCAGCTCCTCTTCAGGTGTGCCTCTCTGAAGGACTGGTGTTCACCCGACATGGTGACTGGCTTCTCTCAGAGCAAGTGATCCAAGAGACCACATCACAACCTGCAATGCCTTTTAGGATCTAGACTTGCAAGTCACATATTTTCACTTCTGCCATATTGTATTGGTCACATGGCCAATCTTGATTCAGCATGGGAGGGAACCTATTCAAGGGTATGTATAGTGAGAGGGAGCGATACAAGGTATGAGTACCAGGAGGCCAGAATCATTGATTGAGAGCCGTCTTGCAGGATGGGGTGTCACAGTATACCTTTATTAAAAATGAATTAACATGTAGGTGTGTTTCTACTTCTGGACTTAATTTGGTTTCACTGATTGGTATGTTTGTCGTTATGCTGATATCACACAATATGTATTACTACAGTTATATAGTAAGTCTAGAAATCAGATAATATAAGACTTTGTCCTTTTTTAAAACCATGTTAGCGTTTCTGAATTATTTGCATTTTCATATAAGTTTTAAAGTTATCTTGTCAGTTTCTACAAAAACTGCTGATTGAGTTTGCATTGAATCTGCAGATCAACATGAAGAGAATGACATCTTAATAATAATATGGGCAAATCTTAATATATGGCATAGTTCTCTATTAAGTCTTTAATTTCAGCCATGTTTTGTAGTTTTGGTATATAAGTCTTGCAGATATTTTGCTAAATGTATCTCTAAGTAGTTTCTTACTGGATGTTTTTGTAAATGGCATTTTTTTTTTAAATTTCAATTTTCAGTTCTTTGCCAGTGTGTAGAAATACAGTCACATGTTGCTTCATAATGGGGAGAAATGCCTTGTTAGTCAATTTAATAATTGTGTGAACACCGTAGAGTGTACTTACACAAATCTGGATGTATAATATAGCATACCACATACCTCGGCTGTGTTGTATAGCCTACTGCTTGTAGGCTACAAACCTGTACATCATATTACTGTACAGAATACTGTAGGCAGTTGTAACACAATAAGTATTTGTGTGTCTAAACATAGAAAAGGTACAGTGAAAATATGTTATTATAATCTATAAGACCACCACCTGTATGTAATAGCATCTGTTGACTGAAATGTCATTATGCAGCACATGACTGTTCACGTTTTGTTTTGTTTGTATCAACATTTTATCCTGCAGCTTCACTAAATTCACTTGTTAGTCTGATAGCATTTTTGTATATTCCTTAAGATTTCCTGCATACAGGATTGTCAGCTGTGCATAAAAACAGTTTTACTTCTTCCTTTTGCATAGTTACTATACCTAGCTTAGTACAATGTCAACAGAAGTGGTAAGAGTATACATATTGATACAATAAAAAGAAAAAACCGTATAGCATCAGTAGGTGCAGTAAGAACATTTTGGGAAAAAAAATCCAACATCTTTTCCTGAGAACCCATATAAATGAAAGCTCTTAAGAATGTAGAAGTTGGGGGTTCCGGGCAAGATGGCCAAATAGGAACAGCTCCTGTCTGCAGCTCCCAGCAAGACCAATGCAGAAGGCAGGTGATTTCTGCATTTTCAACTGAGGGACCAGTTCATCTCATTGGGACTGGTTAGACAGGGAGTGCAGCCCATGGAGGGCAAGCAGAAGCAGGGTGGGGCGTTACCTTACCCGGGAAGTGCAAGGGGTCAGCGAACTCCCTCCCCTAGCCACGGGAAGCCGTGAGTGACTGTGCTGTGAGGGATGGTGCTATTCAGCACAGACACTATGCTTTTCCTACAGTTTTTGCAACCTGCAGACCAGGAGATTCCCTTGGGTCCCTACACCACCAGGGTCCTGGGTTTTAAGCACAAAACTAGGCAGCCATTTGAGCAGACACTGAGCTAGCTGTAGGAGATTTTCTTTTCTTTCTTTCTTTTTTTTTTTTTTTGTACCCCAGTGGCACCTGAAACCCCAGCAAGACAGAACTGTTCACTCCCCTGGAAAGGGACTTGAAGCCAGGGAGCCAAGTGGTTTTGTTCAGCGGGTCCCAACCCCATGGAGTCCAACAAGCTAAGATCCACTGGCTGGAAATTCTCTGCACAGCAGTCTGAAGTTGACCTGGGACACTCCAGCTTAGTGGGAGGTGGGGCGTCTGCCATTACTGAGGTTTCAATAAGCGGTTTTCCCCTCACGGTGTAAACAAAACCTCCCAGAAGGTCAGACTGCAGCATGACAAAGCCACTGTAGCCAGACTGCCTCTCTAGATTATTCCTGTCTGGGCAGGGCATCTGAAAGAAAGGTAGCAGCCCCAGTCAGTGGGTTTATACATAAAACCCCCATCTCCCTAGTACAGAGCACCTGGGGGAATTGGCAGCTGTGGGCACAGCTTTAGCAGACTAAAATGGCACAGCTTCAGCAGACTTAAACGTTCCTGCCTGCCAGCTCTGAAGAGAGCAGCAGATCTCCCAGCGCAGCACTCAAGCTCTGCTGAGGGACAGACTGCCTCCTTAAGTGGATCCCTGATAACCGTGCCTCCTGACCAGAGAAACCTCCCAGTGTGTCCAGGATTGGTTCCTTCCGGTGGGTTCTTGGTCTCGCTGACTTCAAGAATGAAGCCACGGACCTTCGCAGCGAGTGTTAACAGCTCTTAAAGGTGACACAGACCCAAAGAGTGAGCAGCAGCAAGATTTATTGTGAAGAGCGAAAGAACAAAGCTTCCACAGTGTGGAAGGGGACCCAAGCAGGTTGCAACTGCTGGCCGGGTGGCCAGCTTTTATTCCTTTATTTGTCCCCACTCATGTCCTTCTGATTGGTCCATTTTACAGAGTGCTGATTGGTGCATTTACAATCCTTTAGACACAGAGCGCTGGTTGGTGCGTTTTTACTAGAGTGCTGATTGGTGCATTTATAATCCGTTAGCTAGACACAGAGCACTGATTGGTGAAATCCGGGGAGGCGGAGGTTGCAGTGAGCCGTGATTGTACCATTGCACTCCAGCCTGGGTGACAGAGTGAAACTTCGTCTCGGGGGAAAAAAAATGCTGAAAATTCCAAAAACCAGCATGCCTCATCTCCTCCAAAGGATCACAACTGCTCCCCAGCAAGGGAACAAAATTGGATGGAGAATGAGTTTGATGAATTCATGGAAGTAGGTCTCAGAAGGTGGGTAATAACAAACTCTTCCGAGCTAAAGTGCATATTCTAACCCAATGCAGGGAAGCTAAGAACCTTGATAAAAGGTTACAGAATAATCAGTTTAGAGAAGAACATAAATGACCTGATGGAGTTGAAAAACACAGCACAAGAACTTCATATAGCATACACAAATATCAATAGCTGAATTGATCAAGTGGAAGAAAGGATGTCAGAGATTGAAGATCAACGTAATGAAATAAAGCCTGAAGACAAGATTAGAGAAAATAGAATGAAAGGGAACGTACAAAGCCTCCAAGAAATATGAGACTATGTGAAAAGGCCAAACCAACAATTGATTGGTGTACCTGAAAGTGACGGGAAGAATGGAACCAAGTTGGAAAACACTCTTCAGGATATTATCCAGGAGAACTTCCCCAACCTACCAAGGCAGGCCAATATTCAAATTCAGGAAATATAGAGAATGCCACAAAGATACTCCTCGAGAAGAGCAACCCTAAGACACATAATCGTCAGATTCAACAAGGTTGAAACCAAGGAAAAAACGTTAAGGGCAGCCAGAGAGAAAGATCAGGTTACCCACAAAGGGAAGCCCATCAGAATAACAGCAGATCTCTCAGCAGAAACCCTACAAGCCAGAAGAGAGTGGGGCCTATAT